>NC_134827.1:88408981-88472607 GCF_004210375.1 Tachypleus tridentatus | reverse complement strand
GTTTAATATTTAACATTATATATGTCCTAAAAATTAACAATTTGCATATGCCCATATACTTAAAAATTGTATATACTCAACATTTAATAATCAGTATATATGCCAATAATTAACAGATGGCATACACCTAAAGTTTAATAGCTAGTATGCACTCTAATATTGAAAAGCTTTTATATACACTAATATCTAATAGCTAGTACATACTTTAACATTAAAACTATAGTGTGTCATAATCAGTATCAGCTAATTTATGCCACAACATTTAAAAGCTAGTCAATACCTTTCCTACCATTAAAAAGTTAATATGTAAGTTAGTATATACACAAACATTTAATACTTAGTTATATACCCTTATATTTAACAGCTATTTTATGCTTCAACATTTAATATTTTGTATATATCACAGTGTTTAACACTTAATACGTACATTAACACTTAACAGTTACTATATACACTAAAATTTAATAGGTAATCTTACTTTATCATTTGAAAATTAGAATATACCATAGCATGTAACATTTAGTGTTGAGGCTAATGATTAGTAATTAATATATTTCGTCACATTTCACGGTTATTATGCACCCTAACAATAAACACTGTAATATATAACTGTTAAAAAATGCTTAGCATTTAACAGCTGCAAATACACATAACATTTAGTAATTAATATGAACCTTGATATTTAAGTGTTCGTTTATACTGTAAGATTTCACAGCTACTATTGTATCAACCCGAGTATTTGTAACCTACAATATACAACAGTTAGAGTATACATTAAGAGTTCACAGTCCATATGTTCCCCATATTTAACACGTACAATATTACTTCAACATCTAACGTTTAGTATATGCCATAACAATTAAATGGTTAGTACGTATCCTAACATTTAATGTTGATATTATCATATATGTATTATTAATCACTTTCTATCAACTCTAAATATTTAAGGGAACATGTATACTCTATTAAGCACCCCAGTGGCACAGCGGCATGTCTGTGTACTTTCACCAATGGAAACTGTGTTTCGATACCCGTAGTGAGCAGAGCACAGAGAGCGTATTGTGTGGCTTTGTGTTTAACTTAAACTTAAACAAACAACACTACGAAAATATTCTAACATATACAGGGCATGGACGAAAAACTATTAGAAAATGTAAATAAAACCATTCAGGTATTTACGAAAGCCAGTGTCAAAATTAAAATTTGATATTATATTTGAAGAAATCTCGTTGAGTGTATTCTACATAGTTTTACATACGTTTCTTTTATGTAATAAGAGGATCACTTTTTGTCCACCCCCTGTACCTCTCAGAAAACACAATAAATTTAGCACTTAGTATAATCCCTAAACTTTAAAAGTTTGTCTATAATCTAATACTTTACAGTTTATATATACCCTAAGATAACAGTTGTTTTATTTCTAAAATTTAGCAATTAATCTATAAGCTAAAACTTAATAACAAATATATACCCTATACTTTATATTTTGATGCCAGTAAAATAAAAATTAGTGTTGGTAATAAACAATCTAAATACTATAAATTAAACTGGAATTTTGTATACATGGTGCTCTTTTCAAGTATAAGATTGTAGCGTTAATATTCTAATTTTGCATTTTATACACAGTATGCAAGAGTGGTGTTAGTCGTTTTAATAATACTCTTACTTATATAAATATGTCGTACTTAGTAATCACAAAAGAGATATACTTAATGAACATGGAAAACAAATTATGAGATGCCATATTTGACTGGAATTATGTCACTTTTTTAAATTCATTGTATCTTATTCAGTAATGGAAACACTTATGAAAGAATTGGTATTCTGTGCCTTACCCAATAGATATAGATGAAGAAAATATGGCTGACACTAAAGTCTTCGTTGAAAAATTGTCAGGAAATCCAAGGTTGCTGCAAATTCAACAAAAACGTCACACAACTTTAGAACCTCTACCAAATACATGGAATTCAGCTGCTGAACAAGGTCTTATAATACTAACGAACTACACATATAATCTTTAGAAAAATTGTTCTCCTAGATGACTTTATATATACGTACGTACGAACATACACACAATATAGGTATGATTTTGAGGAATGTCCGAAAATAGTTTGATAAACCCGAGCCACAAGACAGTTACAGTTTTGAACCTACAGTTTGTAATGTATTAACATCCCATGTATGAAGTTTTTTGACACACTTCATATGCCATCATAACACTTCTCTATGTTCTCAATTTGTAGGCTAGAGACAATAGTCAGTCAGTATATCAAGCATTACAATAGCTATTTTATCCGTTCACATAGTGTTCTCATATCAGCCACCTTTGTTTTACAGACGATGACCTTCACATACTTTCAGATAAAAAGAAGTTCAAACAAGTGAAGCTAAGTGAGTGTACCGGGCAGAGCGTTGGCCCACGAATGCTCCTATCTTGTTTACATGTTTGTTACCGGTTTACGTCTTTATAGAATTACTAAATGGTGGCTCTGTCACGTGCATTCTACATCACTGCCTTTGTAGTAGACTAGATAATTTCGGTTCTGCTACCCACGGACGCAAATAGCTTTTTTTGTTCGGGTGTTTCCTGAGGAAGTAGTTGGTGACCGCTATGCGTTGTAGGTGATTACATTCATTATGAATAAAAATACCTGCATACACCTTTAAAACAGCACAAACCGTGAGGTCTGGAGTAATTTTATCTGACACCAGATATATATTAAGCGACCTTATGTTTAGTGATTTTATTTACTTTAAAAGTTTGTAATAGATATCTTTGGAGATTTTTATTTTTAATGAATTTACAAAAATTATCTGATTCCCAAGAGAAGTGTCGACTTATTATGGTGAGAAAAATGGACCTACATTGTTTCCTTGAGCGTGCTAAAAAAACGCTGGTACAATCTTGGCTGATAGTCCCAATCCAAAGATGGAAAGTGATACTATGATCAGCCAAAGTTCACTGCAACAAAACATAAATTATAAATAAATCATATATATTTCAAGGTTCCCGTGAAAGTGATATATTATACAACACTAGAACACATAACACGTAAAAGAAACTTTCAAATTATATTTCTATATATTGCATAGCATGTTCCTATCACCGATATAACCACAAACTTACCAATGCCGGCACCGTTTCTGTGATAACAAACTTGTAATTAGGATTATCTTTTTTGTCTCTCTCTTTCTGAAACCACCAAATTTCTAACTGGAGAAACAAATTTTTCCAAAATGTGACGATCAATTGACAATTGACTTTACTGTTTCCAGTTATTAATAGATGAACTAACCAATCAACACGTGTGAAAAGTTAAATTCTTAAAAGTCAGTGAGAAGTGAAGGCGTGTCACGCACAAATTAGGTTTAGGTTTACGACTTCTGTTTTGTCTAGGCGGAGATGTGTTTGTAAGTAAAGAGTTGTGTTTATCACAGTCAAAATAGCAACAGTCATTATAAGTTTAGGTAAAACTGGGTCGATGTAATATTTGCTTCTTTGGAGACAGTTTATGCCAAATATCGCTTATTTTTCGTCTTTTTACATTGATTTTTACAGTTTTACAGATAGTCGTTCCTCAGGAAATAGGATTATATAAATAAAAAAGTTACAAGTGGAAAAAATATAAATGGACTACTGGAATAATAGGTAAAACTTCTTCCGTAAAGCTGACATTTCAGCCCTCAAGTGGCCCGGCACAAAGCTATTCAAGGGCTATCTGCGCTAGCCGTCCCTAATTTAGCAATGTAAGACTAGAGGGAAGGCAGCTAATCATTACCACCCACCGTCAACTCTCGAGCTATTCTTTTATCAACGAATAGTGGGATTGACCGTGACCTTGTAACGACCCCACGACTGAAAGGGCGAGCATGTTTGGTGCGACCGGGATTCGAACGCGCGACCCTCGGATTACGAGTCGAATGCCTTAACTCACCTGGCCATGCCGGGCCTGCACTATTGAGTAGAACTTCTTTCTACTGTGGAAAAGAATTTGCTGTGACCTCGATATATACGAGGGTGAAATACGTATCATCTATAGAGATAGCCACTTTATAAGCATACAAAAATAATAAAGTGCAATTAGAATTTATAAATACATGTAGTTCTCCTGTCTACTTGTTTGTTTGTGTTTTCTTTATACCTTTAACGCTTTCGCCACATCTCACACATACCCTTATTTTATTTATTTGGTCAAGAAGCTTTCGTCAGAGTTCAAACACAAGTCGAGTACATTTGAAAGAAGAATAGCCAAGTGAAAGTTGAATACAGTTTGTACTCTAACTGATCTCTCAAAAAGTGAAATATAAACGTAATCACTTCTATGATGCAATCTGTAACTAGAATTCATCTTGCAAGAACAGTTAGAAAATATATATTTTAGAACTAAGTATCAAACACATTTAACTAAAACAATTGAAATGCAAGCAAGCACTTACGCAGAGAATGAAAAATATGGTGCAGGTCCAATAAATACAAAACTTAAAGCACACAGAAAACTGCCAAACGTACACAAAACTTTAGGGGGAACCTGAAGGAGAAGAAAAATGATTTTGTTTTCATTTCCATATGAAATATTAATATGCCTATAGGAAGCATATCGCTTTAAAAGGAGGCATTTAATAAGACTTTATAAAATAAAAGAGAAACGTAAGATAAGACATTTAAATTATTGTCTTAAATATACTAGTGGGTCTTCTCGAATTGAAGTAACTTCTACAAATAAATGTTAAAATAAGTTTTGTTAATAGGAAAGCTGTTCTGCTAAACATAACTGTCAATAATTTTATTATTACATTTTTAATTGATAAATATCTTCCTCCCCACTTCAAATATTAATATAAATGTAAAATGTAATAATAAAGTTATGTAACATGAAATAAAAACCCTTCGTGATGACGAAATACCTACTTAAAGTAAAAATGCATTCTTAAGATGGCTGGTATGGGTATTAAAACTTTAATTAAAATAAAGTACAGAACAACATTTGACATTCTTAGGTCATCTTCAGGTTAACAAAGTAAATTACAATATACTAGTTCATCAAAAGTAAGCCAACCTAAAGTAAGTTACAATATACGAGTTCATCAAAAGCAAGACCATCTGATTAACTTTTAATATAAATATCCATCATAAATGTGTGTGTGTATTTTCTTATAACAAAGGACCTCAGGCTATCTGCTAAGTCCACAGAGAGGAATCGAATCCCTGATTTTAGGGTTGTAAATCCGTAGACTTACCGCTGTATCAGCGGGGAACTCCATCATAAGTAAACAGATCTGGTGTAAGATTCAATATGCTCTCTTATCGAAACTAAGCCAACTTTATTTAAGTTTTAATATATTCGCTCATCAAAAGAAAGCCGACCTTATGTAAGTTTTATTATGCTAGTTCACCAAAAGTAACCGAACTTTGGTAAAATTTTAATATACTAATTCATCTAAAGTAAAGAGATCTGAAGTAAGATTACCGAATTGGTCTGTACTCACACCTTTATCGCATATCCTCCCAAATATTGGGGAAGTAAACGCATAAATTCCTCCGTTTATAATGAAGATGGTCCCTAAAACACCTCCCTCTAAGTCAAACTAGATAAATAAACATAAAGAATAACCTCTTAGCAACAAAACTAGTAATACGGTCATGAGATACTATCTCATTAGCAGAGAATAATCAAACAAACATTTGACGAGTTAACTAAAGCTGTATTCATCTTATACTCGACAAAAAAAAGCAAATCCTTACATGTCTTTATCATAAAGCTTTATATATACAGTTCTAGAAAATTTACACTTTCATCCTTAGCCTAATATATACGTTATTGAACTATATACATAAATAACAGGCATAAACATAAAAAATCATCTAATTCAACCAGTGATTAACAGCTATTTAAACAAATATATACGAAGATTCATCTTTAACACATTTGAATAAACATTGTATGTTGCATTATACCAAAGGTTATGAAGACTGATACGCGTTCTGAAGCATAATATCACGACAAATAGCATTCAAAACGTGCTACTAACTAGCTTAGTTATATGAAGAAAATAACCTTTATTAACTTGCAATGAATCATGCTTCTCCAAATTCGGCGTTATTTTCCATACAACATAAGACGTCAAAGTGATTTGTAATAACAGTTTTCCAGTGTTGGTGTAGTAAGTAAATCAGATCATTTAATGAGTCCAGTTTCAAAGTGACTGGTGTTTCGGTGTAGGTGTGGTAAGTAGATCAGACCATTTAATGAGTTCACTTTCAAAGTGACTGGTGTTTCGGTGTAGGTGTAATAAGTAGATCAGACCATTTAATGAGTCCAGTTTCAAAGTGACTGGTGTTTCGGTGTAGGTGTAGTAAGTAGATCAGACCATTTAATGAGTCCAGTGTCAAAGTGACTGGTGTTTCGGTGTAGGTGTAGTAAGTAGATCAGATCATTTAATGAGTCCAGTGTCAAAGTGACTGGTGTTTCGGTGTAGGTGTAGTAAGTAGATCAGATCATTTAATGAGTTCACTTTCAAAGTGACTGGTGTTTCGGTGTAGGTGTAGTAAGTAGATCAGACCATTCAATGAGTTCACTTTCAAAGTGACTGGTGTTTCGGTGTAGGTGTAATAAGTAGATCAGACCATTTAATGAGTCCAGTGTCAAAGTGACTGGTGTTTCGGTGTAGGTGTAGTAAGTAGATCAGATCATTTAATGAGTTCACTTTCAAATTAACTGGTGTTTCGGTGTAGGTGTAGTAAATAGATCAGACCATTTAATGAGTCCAGTTTCAAAGTGACTGGTGTTTCGGTGTAGGTGTAGTAAGTAGATCAGACCATTTAATGAGTCCAGTTTCGAAGTGACTGGTGTTTTGGTGTAGGTGTAGTAAGTAGATCAGACCATTTAATGAGTCCAGTGTCAAAGTGACTGGTGTTTCGGTGTAGGTGTAGTAAGTAGATCAGATCATTTAATGAGTCCAGTGTCAAAGTGACTGGTGTTTCGGTGTAGGTGTAGTAAGTAGATCAGACCATTTAATGAGTCCAGTTTCAAAGTGACTGGTGTTTCGGTGTAGGTGTAGTAAGTAGATCAGATCATTTAATGAGTCCAGTGTCAAAGTGACTGGTGTTTCGGTGTAGGTGTAGTAAGTAGATCAGATCATTTAATGAGTCCAGTGTCAAAGTGACTGGTGTTTCGGTGTAGGTGTAGTAAGTAGATCAGACCATTTAATGAGTCCAGTGTCAAAGTGACTGGTGTTTCGGTGTAGGTGTAGTAAGTAGATCAGACCATTTAATGAGTCCAGTTTCGAAGTGACTGGTGTTTTGGTGTAGGTGTAGTAAGTCGTCCACCTAATGATAAGTTCTGGTGCAGAATAAGATATTGTATCTGTATCTGATTATATTATTAGAAAATTATAATGAAATTCGTTAAGGTTCAAGTTAGAAAATAAAGTTGGCTGACATCAGGCTTACTGAAGAACTGGACAAAAGGTAATATCATAACCTAACCAGTTGTATATGTAATTATAGTACATTGAATAATTGGGCAAAATGTTAAATTATATCTCAACTAGTTGTTACCGTAGAATTATATCACTTTGGTGTATTAAACAACGTGTTGTGTCATAACCCAACTAACTCAGGTTAGCGTATAATTATATAACACTGAAGGATTGTCAAAATGTTATGTATCGTAAACAAAGTAGCTGTATGTTACCATGGAATTATGTCCTATTGTAGTATTGAATAAAATATCATAACATAACCCAACTTACTGTAGGTTAACATGAAATTATATCAACGGTTGTTTTCTTACTCATTTTAAGGTCTAAAGGATAATTTATATTTTGATGTTACTATAACCAGTGATGAAAATCTTAGCTGTATGCGCTTTATTTTAACATCTCTGCCATCCATGTGCGTTATGTATCACTGACAATCCCTTTAAAATACACATCTCCTCACCAATATTTAGAAAAGAATATTTGTTTGGATAATTAAGTCAGTGAAGATAAATTTTAAATCAAATTTATTAAGTAAAAAGTAAATACAATACCTCAATCTAAAGATGCTATGTGCTTAGTTTACATAAATATTATGTAAGTTCAAGAAAGTTTACCTGGCGTAAGTGTGGTTCCAGCGTAGCTACATTAAATCCAATGGCAAGGAGAGACGAAATTATTACTAATGAATTTATAATTATTCCAAAATTTGATAAAAGCTTGAAAAATCCACCAGACTTTTCTTCATTTTTCCACTCTGAAATCAACAGAAACTTTCAAAACATAAAATATTTTAGTCCTAAAAAATATTTATTACAACGCTACCTTTCTATTGTATTCTTCTTCGTAATCTTTAGTAATAATGAGTAGGATATTAATATGTATATAACAGTTTCACTACGTAGCATGCTCTTAATAAGAACATATCTAATAAATTAATATAATCATAGTTTTTTATGAAATGTTTTTGAATACTCAGAGTATTTTTATTTCAGGCGGTTCCTCACTGGTAAGACTGAAGGTTTATAACAGTAAAAATCGGTTTTCGATTGTCATTGAGTAGCATTATAATTAGCAACAAAGAGGTTAATAAAATTTTCAGGCGTTCTGTTCAACACTTACCTGTCTCTGGTAACAAGAAAAAAACTTTAGCAATACCCAGTAGCAGTAAACTTCCAAGAACCACAAAAGGCAATGCAAATCCTCCTACCTAAACGTAGAAATTAGAATAAATATTCTAAATAATAATATTATTAATTATGAAATTCTGAAAGTAATGAGTCTAAATTAAACATCTACCAATAATATGTTTAATGTATTTGAAATGAGTTATAACAGAAATTAATTGGATGTAACGATCTTTCTTGACAAAAGATATATGAATATCTGAAGTCTTTTCCGTTTTTCAGGTAACTGCGTTCAAGAAACCGATGGCCACAACAACGTGGAAGGATAATGTTTAAATCAGTTTGACTATGCAGAATACAGCAGAATACAACAGAATACAGCTTATATATTGCATATCTTGATACAAATTGCCTGCATATGATTTCGGATGACGATTTTCATACTCGTATGTTCTATGTAGGTTCTATTTAATTCATTAAATCACCAAGCAAACTTCATACTATATTTATGTTTTGCAAGTTTGCAGACACGTTTATGAGACTTTTGCACGAGACATGTTTAAGTTAATAATTCTCACATTTGAAATAAAATTCAAAACTCTTCAAACAGTTTACTTATACATCATTAAATAGCCATCATCACTCCAATACCTTTTCAACTCTACAAACACAAATGATGTTTTAAAAGCATTTTTAACGTGATATACACAACTACTCGTCTTTGTCATCTAATACTCTACCAACATTGCAGGTTAATATTTTATTCACGGTAACCGTAACAGTACTTTTTACTTTTTATTGTTCCTGGGCAGAAAGTGTTTTTTTCCCAATTGCTTATCCCTAAAGTAAATAAAAAAGACCTGTTTTTTTCTTCAAAGTTTGCTTTTGTGACCTGGGAGCGTGTAACGAAAACATGATGGGAGACAGTATTTGGGAGTTGATACGTGAAAGTGATTTGCATTACAGTCACAAATCTCGAAAAACTACTCACTCCTAAACATTTTTATATAACTAGTAACTGTATAAAGATTGCCTCTGCTTCATGTACGATTATTGCAATAGTAACAGATACTATCAATAGTTATATCATTATGTGCTGTCATCTATGATCCATTAAATTAAAAACATGCTATCACAATCATGATATACAACGATAATAATTAGTCAAATTGATTCAAATTAACTTGAAGCTCAGATTAATATCGATGCTTTCACTAAAGTATATATCAATACATATTTGTACCAACCTAAACTAAATACAATAATCCATAGTATAATACAGTTACCATCCTCGGTTGTCTCCAGTAGTTGAACTGTCAAAATAATGTGTTTCATACAAAAGTTGATATACTCAATTTAGATGGAGCTACAGAAACGTAAAAAGAGGAATGTTCAGAGAAACAAAAACTATTCCACTCATATTCATAACAAACCATTTTACGTTGAGCGATAATACAACTCCTTTTCTGCACGTGGAGAAGTCTTACACATTTACGTATAGTGAAAATAATCTTTCTAGTATTACAAGATCTGTTCCATATAAATTCTTCAAACTGCCAGATGAAGAGAGAGATTTTAAGTCAACTGAAAATTTTACTACAGAAAGTAATGGTAACGTTGCTCTTTCAGCAAGTTTTGAATTCCTGCCTGTCATTTACAGTTCTGCAAACTGTTAAAGTTTCAGGAGTTACAGTCACTGGTACTTGTCTTCATAACTGTATAATAATCGAACAGATATCTCACAGCAAAACTATGCTATATAGCTTAGAAAGTAAGAGCTTTAACACACATTTGGCTTCCTCGATCTTGTGATCAGTAAACTTTGCGATAGTCAGGGATAATAACACACATCGTACAATGATAGTCAGGGGTAATAACACACATCGTACAATGAACATTACAGAAAGGGAGGGTTGTTTCTTCCTTTGAGTCGTTTGTTTTTGCAACAAATGACTGTCTTAAATGTAAAGCAATAAAGTGACAATCATTTTACGACAAAGTTCCCTTGATAGCTCAGAAAGAAAGAAATTCTTGTTCCTTCCAGTTAATAATTCTTCAACCAAATTACTATCGTAGCTGTTGCTCTGGTATTTACTCCCAGCCATAGTAATAAGAAGTTAGGCATCTCCTTGAACAGCTACAACACATCTTATTCAGGTAATTTCTCATCACACTTTTCTTCCACAGCCAGAAAAGAACTTTCTCTATCGCCGCCCCCCTTAGTAGCACAATGGTATGTCTTCAAACTCACTACGCTAGAAATTGTGTTTCAATGCCCGTGGTAGGTAGAACACTGATGACCCATTGTTTACCTTTGTGCTTAACTTCAGTAATAAATAAACTTTGTTTGTTTTTTATTTCCTTAGCCTGAGATGATGAAAACAGTGCTTATGATTTATGATCAAGAAGCTCATCAGTAACATCCAGCTGCAGCTTGTTGACATGCTGTACATGTTTACATTTTACCATGTTACTACCGTTTCTTGTACTTTAATGGCCTGATCTATTGAAGTACTAAATACAGACCCTTCCAGCTATAAGTCAGGTGCTTTTATATCGCTGGAATGTTCCAAAGCCATACCTCACCCCTATCATAAAATATATGTTCCCTAACTATCTTGTTATGACATCTCTTTTACCATATAGCAGCCTTCATTATCTTTTGGCCTGCAGACTTGTGTGCATTTTCCAATTCAGATCTTTCATACCTAAGATATTCTTGTGAACCCCGTAGCATATCTACTTTAGTGACAATCACGCTTAACATTCACAGGAAACAATATTTCCCAACCAAAAAAGAAGCATGCTTAGCTAACAATTATTCAACCTCTACTCCATTGTGCACTATGCTATCATAATGCATGGAGTTTGGTATTTGTTTATTACAGTCAATAACATATTTTGCAAGTATCTGCTTCATAGGTTTCATTACCCAATCAGAGAGGTGATGATAAGGTGAAACACATAGCTTCATCACATTCAACGCTTTACACAACTTAATAATTAACAAATGAAATTAGCTTGTAATCCATGAGAAATTCTTCAAGTTGGATCAGGTAATCAAGTGTTGTCTGCTTTTTGGGTAGGAAACAGTGAATTTTATGTTTTAGCGTTATAAGTGTATTATATTTGGTCATCACACTATGCTTCATCTGTAGTAAACCATGGAAGACCATTTGTGCTTACAAAAGTATGTGACTCCCTTCACAATGTACAGTCATGATTTCCAATGGCTTTATGCTCATACTGGCTGGTATTGGATGGTCAATATGGATGTGCAAATGCAGTTTGCTTGTTGCACAGCAAATCCATCCAAATGAACTCAGCTCGGTGATGAGTACCTTCGTTTCTGTGGTGGACATCACGTAGAAGTCAGAGATAGACCTCTTCATTCACACCTATAATTACTCATAAGAAAAAAAAGACAGTGCTAACTGTCTTGGACGGTGACTTCATTTTGAGTGTTTGGGAAGTGCATTGGTAGCTATTATAACAACCAAAAGTTCCGAGTACCTTCAAGCTCCGTAAAAGATGGACTTCCACACCCTTCAGTATGAACTGTCTCCTACGCCTCGCTGAATTGGTGACTATACTCGTTTAGTTTTGCAAGTTTAAAATAGCAGGAGCTACAACTTGGTGCTAGGTCTCTTGAATCTCCTGCGCAGTAAGTTGAGATTGGTTTCCTTACCTCCTTTGCTACATTGAAAGTATTGACAGTTCTTGTTAAAGTGACCTTGTTGGCTACGTATGAAAGTGATGCTTTGGGCTTCCATTTCAAATTGACATCTAAGTTTGTGATACAAACGCGATGGAAGAATTAGGGAGGTCCTGCTTGTTCACTTGGAAATAGTGTCGTTGTGTTGCAGCACAAAGATATTTGTTTTAGCACAAAGCTACTCAATAGTCTATCTGCAATCTGTCTATCGTGTGGAATATAACTTATTGACAGACATTCTATATTAAAAACACACACGTCATGACAGATGTTTTGAAAAATGTGTATATTAACAAATGTAATACGAAACGCACGGTAAGTCTCTCCATTCCCCCCTTACTTTTAGGCTACTCCTAACATTGATTAAAATATATTGCGTATCGGTCGAGATATTGCTGTAACTTACGCAAAACACTTACACTAAGCATAGTGCGAGTTAAATGCGTAAGCAAACGTAATTTAGATGGATATGGAGATTTTTATATTTTATCATACATTTCCGTAATGTTTTCTTAAATAAAGACAATTTAATCTCTATAAACATTAAAATCAACGCATAAATAAATATACAACCTCTTTAGTATTGCTATAAGCACATTAAATGTGTAACATATATGCAAAATATGTCAGCTAACTAAACTGATCTGTAACTATACATTTTCCTTGAGTTTAATAAAATATTGTAATCTATTAAATGATCCAGTATAAAGAAAAATTTGGATTACACTTTTTATTTTTTGGAATAAAGAACGTACAAACGTATTCACCAGTCGAACATTTTCTGTATTCTATGAGCATATGAATTTAAATGCTGAATTTCGTAAAGATATTGAGCATTCGTAAATAAACATAGTCATAAGCTTGTGAAATATTTCAATATCTGATTATTTTCTTAACACTTTGAATGTTTTCGCTAAAATCAAGATTTTAAAAACTGCCTAATAAAAAGGATGTATTGATAGAATAAATATCTATTAAGAAATTAATATTATTAGATGTAAACAATTTCAAGTAGATTATATCATAAAATGTTATAACTACTTAATGTCATTAAAATTAAAAATATAATTAACTAGGGCAGCTCACCTGATATAGACCACCTCCAAGAGTTGGACCAACTATTAGTCCTACGCCAAAAAATGAATGTAGAATTGACTGAAAAAAGAAAGATGAAGACGAAATTTTAAAACTACTTACAAATAAATTGACCCTTACACTTATTATACAAGAAGCAAACGGAACATTGGTGGGACATAACATTTGCCTTTTATATAAAACTAATTGGCAACATAATCAGATTTTTTTCTAATTTAGGAAACCTTTCAAAGAAAGATGTAAATGAAAACTTAGTTTCTTCATCAAATTATTCTGAGTGAATATACGTTTCGCAAATATTTTGTTCAAATTCTTGTTGCGTAATAATAAGCACAAAGCTCTACTCACCATGGGTATCGAACCCCGAAGTGCTACTGAAGAGGAGGCTCTTTTCTCTGGATTACTTCAATACAAGGAACGTTACCCATCATTAAAAAACCTCGGACAAATCCAAGTTAAAGTATTAAATCATGTCTTCTATTAAAACAATGGTTTCAGATAACGTGTATGATTTGGTTAACGTGTATGGTTTGGTTTGAATTTTAAGCAAAGCTACGAGGGCTATCTGCGCTAGCCGTCCCTATTTTAACAGTTTAAGACTAGAGAAAAGGCAGCACCACCCACCGTCAACTCTTGGACTACTCTTTTACCAACGAATAACGGGATTGAAAGAACGTTATAACGCCCCCACGGCTCAAAGGTCGAGCATGTTTGGTGTCGCTGACGTGTATCTAAAGTTAAATAATGAAAATTGACAAAGTGCTTAAGCCAGTAATTATTTTTAACAGTCTTTGAATACCTGCAGGTATATTTTATGTATAAGCTATCATATTCTATATGCAAAAAAAAAAATTAAGTATCTAATATCATTAATTATAACGTATAAAAATCTAAACAGAAATAAATTTAATGAACATTTATTTCACTAATTTCTTTTCCAAAATGTGAGATTATCTTCGAGATATCAGTACGAAGTTTTAAACAGAAATCAAAACTTTATTACAAGTAATTTCTTTTCTTACCCATTTCGTTCATAAACTCGCTACATCCAACGAATATAATTTACACTTTTGTTTTATCTATGTTCATAATTTCCTATTGGCAAATTATTTTCATAAATATGTTGCAAGTAACATAGCAGTTAAATATTTTATAACTTAAATCGATATTCACACAAAATTTATTGTGTTAAATCAACAGACAGTTAAAGAAAATCAAGTATTCTGCAATGACGAAACACAGAGACCAGTGATTTCTGTTTAAAGCAACATTAGCGTAATCATTTTCGTTAAAGTAAATCAAAAACATTTGTAATAACTCACAAACCAAGTGATAAATAAAAATAAAATTCTCCTTTGAAATTTGAAAAGAAAATTTCAACAGAATGATCAACTATACTTTTTTTTTAATTAACGCGATATTTGGAGAATGAAAGAAAACACAGAAATTTCCCTTAAAATATAATATTTAGAAGATAATACGGCGATGTAAAAGCTATTGGTTATATCACATTTTGTCAAGAGAGCATCCCGATAAGAAGGTATAGTGCCATCCCAAATGTCACTGAAAAATTTCATTTACAAGCTATTAGAACATTTTATTTATTCGTCACGAAGACATCATTTGAAAATAAGCTAGGACTAATCAAACTAAAGTTGGTTTTCCAGATTATAAATTAGAAGGTCGAAGTTTGGTGTCCCATTGATGCAAAAACGTACTTTGTATGAACTTATTTCGGCATGTATATTTTAGGTTTTTTGTTTGTGCGTCTATTCAGGATTGGTTTCAAAGCCTTGTTATGGATAATAAACTGAAAATGTTACTTTTATTTTCAATAAATATAGAATAAAAATACTGTTATAAATATATTTTGAGTTAGAAATCTAAATTACATCAGAAGGTTATCTCACCAAAGTCGTGGCGACTTGATCACGAAATTCTCCCGCACACACAGAATTAGCTGCAGTCATAAACGATGCAGAGCCCAAACCTTCCACTATTCTAATGGTAAAGGCGAGAACAATGAAGGGGGTTCCACTAGGAGCACGGTCTATGAATCTAATTTAAATACAACAAATATACAAAACTACTTACATAAAATGCCAAATATCACGCTTCCAGCTTACACTGTTGTATTTACCCTATAAAAACGTTTCAATGTTTTTGAAAACAAAAGACGATGAAACAGTTTAATGTTGTAATCACTCTTAATTTCATGTTTTAATTAAATAATTAAGTAACTATTGTCAGACTTCCAATTTCAGCTGCAAACTCACACTGGGAAACGTTTTTTTCTGTGATAATCATCGTGCGATAATATGTTCCTTGTATTTTATACGCAATACTTTTGTGTGTTCTGGTTTAAAGAATCTTTTTTGCGATACAGCATCTCATTGTAACAAATTAATTACTCTATAATGTCTTGTTATAAAATAAAGTACATTGACGTGTGTAGGCGTGATGTTGGCATGTGTAGATGTGATGTTGACATGTGTAGATGTGAAGTTATTATTAACTTGACTTATTTATTTCGTTTGTTGTAGCAAGTAGTATTGTTGTACAATTTCAAATCTAAAATCAAACGATGTTTCTGATATGAAATACGTAAGAGAAAACTTCGTATTTTTAAGATTAATAAGAACCCAAAAACATTAACCATAAATACTAATTACTGGCAAAACTATGTGTATAATGTTGGAATTGAAAAACAAAAAGTGTTTATGACAGACGATGATAGGATTTCATTACTACTAAAAATGTACAAACAGAACTAATAATATATCGAAAGTTTAACTTCCTTGTGACTTTTTACACAACTCATTTTATGTGGAATTTCACTTCAGAACAAAGAAGTATTGAAGTATGAAAAATAATCTTACTATATGAAACCAACATGTACATAGTGAGTAAAAATCGATAGCTTTAATTGATAATGTAAACAATACCAAGAACCATCAATGCTGTTATCTTAGGTAAACTGGTTATGCGGATGCCAGTACAGTTGTGAAGATACCAATATCTGTTTTAACAGACAGAAACAATACATCATTTGTTTATCTAATAAATTCATTGTGTGTGTGTTTTTCTTATAGCAAAGTCACATCGGACTATCTGCTGTGTCCACCGAGGGTAATCGAATCCCTGATTTTAACTTTATAAATCCATATACTTACTACTGTCCCAGCGAGGAACAAATTTATTGTAACCGATGCATAAAATATAACGAAATTTACAGATTCCAAAAATATCGTAGATGTGTTGGAAACACGAGTAACGACATTCCAAAATACATATGCTAATATTAAAAGTATTTCTGTCAGTTTCATTCAGACATCTGTATATCTGAAAAGGTAAGAGTAGTGAAACTTTCCTTAGTGTGGAAATTAGAAAAGGTGGAGCCGATTAGAGACAGTAACAGATAATTGAGAATAATAATTCAGGTAAAAAAAAAAGGTGGCTTGACACGAGACGAAGAGTTTTTACTAATTCTGAGAGTCGTTAATACACATGTTGCGTAAGACAGGACAAGATGGGAGGATTATCTTGGAAAGCCCAGTTGTTATATATGCAACAAGAAAGGAAAGCTATTAGATTTGTGTGTCAGCAATGCATGGATAGTAGTTAACACATTATTTGAGAAGCTAGATAGCCAAAGTGTATCTATAGAAGCGTTAATGTAAGATCACAAGTAGATACACTTTAGTGCAAAAAGCACTATGGAAATGTGTAAGTGATTGTAAGGTGATTTCGAGTGTAACAACAGATCGTAGCTCAAACCAGTGCTAGTAACAATTACGCTGGAAAAGTGGAAAAGAAAGATCCATGCTCCAATAAAATACGTATTAAAAGATGGATGCTGAAGGGAACATGTGCAGAACAGTTTGTAGAACTTTTGGAAGCAAAATAACCATTTGAACTATTGAAAACAGCAGAACAGTGGAATTACTTACAGCAGATAAGGTATGTAAGAGAATAAAGTTCAAGAAGAGAAACAATAGGAAGGAATAAGGGGTGAGAAATGTAGTAAAAAAACGGTGAAATAGAAGAAAAAGACAAGATAGCAGTAAAATAGCAACCAACATATAGATGTAACGAGTAGTGTGCAATAGCTTGTTTTCTTATAGCAAAGCCACATCGAGCTATCTGCTTAGCCCACCGAGGGGGTGCAATAGCAAAAACGGAGACAAGTAAGGTATCAAGTAATGTTAGAAAATGGACATTGGGTAAATTGTATGAGAAATTGGAAAGTGGTGTAGTTACAGAGAGAAATACGTTTTCCAAACACCTAAAAGCAGAAACTAGTCAAAAGAGAATCAAATATTTGATAAGAATAGTTTTTTACGATGAACTTCAGAGCAAGTAAATAAGAGATGGAAGAGATACCTTTAATATGAAAAATCTATTTGAATTGCAATTGCCAGATCATACACCAAATGTCAAAGGTGTTTATTGTGGAAGTGAAGAAAGCAACTGTTAAAGTAAAGACAGGTAGAATTGTAGTCGGGAAAGTAGGAGATTTATGGATGACTAGAGTGATCCATTCAATGTCAAAAGAGAGGAAGATACGAAAGGCATAGAGAGTTTTTATACTAGTGCCTATTTTCAAGAAGCAAAGCAATATCCATGAAACTATAAAGGATAAAACTCTTAACACACTCTATGAAAGTGATGGAAAAAATAAATGATGACAGACTGTGCAGAACAGTGGAGCTACAGCTATAAACTCTTAACACACTCTATGAAAGTGATGGAAAAAATAAATGATGACAGACTGTGCAGAACAGTGGAGCTACAGCTAGCGGAAGTTTGGTTTCTGAAAGGATAAAGTTGATGCTTTATTTTTTGTGAGGCAAGTAATGAGAAGTAAAGTAGTTAGAGTATCGATAGTAGAGTATGTGGACTTTTCTGGGTATTGAAAAAGCAGACAAAGTGACTAAAATATTAATCCACTAGTACTGATGAGGTATGGAGCACAAGAACAAATAATATGTATTATTATGGCCATATATAGAGTACTAATTACAAGAGTAACAATATGTTTTTGACACTTAGGGTTATTTGAAGTGAAGCTTTCTTCTCATCAAGGCTTAGCACTTAGTCCACTGCTGTTCATTACTATTTTTTTATTACATTATTAAGTAGTTAAATAAAGAGAGAGTCAAGAAACTGATTTATGCAGATAATATAGTCTTAAGAGTGCATTTAGAGAAGGAGCTGGAATAAATGGTCTGTAGATGGAACAAAGATCTGAGGAGTTATAAATGGAAGGTGAATAAGTCAAAAGATAAGAGTAGTGTCATCGAAAGTGAATCCAACTGAGCTGCATATAGAGGTTGAAGCAAGAGTTTCAAATACTGGGAGATTGACTATAGGAGAATGGCGAGCTGAATACAGAATTGCAGAATAAATTATAAAGTGCAAGAGGGGCATGACAAAGAATTGTAAAGAGGTTTTTGATGATTTATGGCTGCCAACGCAGTTCAAGAGTCTTTTGTACAAAACCGTGATCAAGCTGCTTAACTATTTGGTGTAGAAATATAGGTTATAAAGGAATGCTATCTGAAAAGGCTAGAAGTGACTGAAATTCTATACAAGTATAACTTTGAGATGTCCCGAGTTAAGCTTAGAAGCTAGACAGGAGGTGAATGTTTGTAACGTCAGAGAGAAGGTACATGAATTACGATTTAGATAGTATGGATGAAGACAGTTTGGTGAAATGGGCAGAAGAGGGAGACTGAAGAAAAGATAAAAGGTTCTTATTAAAAAGTCAAGTAGACCTCTCCCGTTTCCTCCCACAGTCAAATCTCAGACATTGGATCTTTAGATCCCAGCCAGGGCAACATTGTTGCCCAGCTCTGAAAGGGATCGTCTCGCGTTGATATTTACTTTGACATCTGCTGGTTGGGTTCTGGCCTGGCTGGTCTCTCCGGTGCTGCCTTTGTTTCGCTCACCAGTTAATTATATTATGACCAACCTCACTTCTTCACCTTAAAAAAAGTCAAAATAAAATAAAGGCAAAAAACCCCATGTAAATTTTAATAACTCTTCACGTGAGGGGACGAAGAGGAACCACAAGGTTCCTGACCACCCCAGTTGGAGAGAGAATTTTTCAGACTTCTCTCTCTCTAAACTAAACTCCTGCCACGTTCGGTTGCGTTTTTTGTCAAGTAAACCTCAATATGTTGAATGATAGATTTAAAAGGGATTGGGATAACATGACTCCTTGACCCCATATAAATGGATTAAAGGAGAAAAGACGATTACTGACATAATCATGTAATTAATTTTCATCCAATAAGAAGCCACAGATAAAAATCAAGTGACTTAACTCGCCTGCTGAATATATCACAATAGGATCTTGAACACACAAAAAATTACGATATCAAAACACTTCTTTAAATAGTTGTCTTGTGTAAACGTCTTTCCTTCCCCTTCCAACAATCAGAATGAACCTGAGTAATACCTAATCAATCAAAAAAAGTCAAATAAATTACCATAAACATTGTGAGTTTATAATAATTTTAGATGTGAGAAAGATCTTGTGTTTTTTGTTGCTGTAGTACATGAATGTATCTTTGCTGACTAAAATAACGTTAGTCTATTTTGCTATAGATTTTAGACTTGCATGCCAGTTACAATTTTATCATGAACACCATGTAATACGTTAAGAGGTTTACAAATTGCTGTTGTAACCAAAGATTTGTTTTTAGTTTATTTAATGCTTTTCCTTTCGGGTATTTGCTTATTGTAAGCCCATTCCAATCCAGTAAGTACCTTTCAAATGTTCATGATATTTGAAACTTCATGTTAATCTAATAATAATTCTATCTCTATTTCAACAATTATTTTTTCACATTTTTTTAGAATTACTCTTTTTCACTTTGTATAACATTTTCAATGCAGTCAGCAATAAAATATAACAAATATTCAGTCTTTCTCTTTGCACTGCTCCCATGAACTTAACAAATTTTGGAATTTGCAGAGGTGATGCATATCCTTATCTATTGAATATTGTTGTTACTTTTGCTTTTATCATATTCAAATAGCATAGATGAGTATAAAAATTTATTCTTTACACAAATATATATAAATATTTGTATATTAGTTTGTTATAATTTAAAAACAAGTCGAAACAAAAATAAATTAAACAAAAAATGCTACACTGATTGAAAATATCCCAGGGTACAAACTATAATGTGAGATTTTAAAATGAACCCTAGGTTTTGGAGGTGACTGAGGAAATAGGACCCACATTGCGGTGGGGATACACCGTCTATCAGTCTTAATCTCTATTCGCCAGTCTCACATAAGAAATAAAAGAGTAGTAATAAATATAAAAATAAAAATTAGGAGAGCGAGATGTGGGTGCTCAAGTTCACAACGTCCCACATCTATATCACCGTTCACTGCCTGCAGAGAGATGTGGGAAGGTAACTAAATGCTCTCCAAAGTAAAGAAGAACAATTAACTGAAATAAAATAAGAATAGGAAAATAAGGTAATACCATTTTATGGGTAAGTAAGTTGAAACTTACCTCTTGAAGATAGCCTTCCAGCCCCCAATATGGTAGAAAAGCCCTAATTGAGAGCACAGAAGACGAATTATACATATATAACTACTTTTGCTATGATTTTTTGCTAAACAATGTTTTAGTAGTCAAATAATTGTACTACATACATTGTGCATGAAGCACGGGTTTAATCACTGGTACTATATAAAAAAAAACTAAAATATCATCATATCATTAAAATCCATGTTGTCATCTCCAATCAAGCTCTGTTTCATAGCTGTGTGTATTAACAATAGCTTTAGGTTCCCCACCCTAACATACAGTGGCACATTGATATGTCTGCTAACTTAAAACGCTAGAAACTGGTTTTCGATATCCGTGGTATGGAGAGCACAGATAGCCCATTGTGTAGCTCTGTGCTTAATTACTAACAAATAAACTTTCCACAATCCATTTAACGTACGAGGATGATGGTTTTCAAACCGCCATTTCAACAATCAGATAACACAGAAATCCATAAACTCTATGTCTCGCTATACAACCAGGATATCTTTATATATGGAATTGCATGAATACTCATCTCATTCTCTATCTGCTTGAGTGACGTAGAAGTTGATTAGAAATCCGGTACAGCATGAGTGTGAAACAGTTCATGGTAATGTTTACCGACCAACTACATAAAACCAAACCCTGGAGTGTTTATTTTTCAAATACGATTGGTACAAAATCACACTTTGACTTTGTAAGAGTTATTTTTGTATAGTGAATATTCCAAATATAGTATAGTATAGTATATATAATATAGTATAGTGAATATTTTATAAATAAGACGCATGATCATGAGGAGTGAAACTGGCCTCATATTTCATGGATATATAGCCACTTTTTATCCAGTGTGATATTTACCGTAAATTCCAATACACACTACTTTTCAAATTTATAATTGCACACTTTTAAATCACGAACATACTGGTTATTTTGGAGAATATTTAAGATTCTTCAAAGTTCTTTTATATAGTTAACCCTGATAAACAGGTCTAATGTTCTATATCTTTGACACTGTTCCCACCATGAATTGATCGTTCAGCAAGAGTTTCACTGACTCTACAACCATTTCTACTGTTGCTTGTAAATGTTCCAATCAAGGTGTGTGTGTGTGAAAGACCCTTTTTTTTTTCTAGGATAACAATGATTCACCTGAACAAAATGAGGAGTCTGTGATTAGATTCTCACTATTATCATTGTTGTGTGATTTATTTATGGATGCATTTGAAACAAAAGCCATAAATGGTGCAAAATGTAAATCTGGTGTTTGGATAAATTATGTAGATGAAACGTTCTTGCTGTGGAAATATAGGAATAAGACATTAACAGAGTTTTTGCAAATTATTTGAAAAGAACAAAACCATCTATACATTTCACATATTAAACTGAGAAAATAATAATTTGCCTTATCTAGATGTATTGTTAAGAAGGGATGAACAATAGAACTTAGAAACATCCATTTATCTGAAACCTTCTTCTGTTCACACCAGAAATCATGTTATACTGAAACTTGAAACATGTCTGCATTTTACATTTATGTTCACAAAATTCTGAAGGTACGTACAGAACATATTGTAGATAGAGAAATTACGAAATTCAGTTAGTGTGGTAATAATGGATGAAGGTAATACCTTAAAACAGAGTTATAATAAAATTAAAAAGGAATGTTTAGTGTACCCATATGTTCCAGGTTTAACATGTAGTTTATTCACAGTGTTTACACACACCAGTGGCACAGCGTTATGTCTGCAGACTTATACCGCTAGAAATCGAATTTCGATACCCGTGGTGAGCAGAGCACAAATAGCCAAATGTGTATCTTTGTGTTTAATTCCAAATAAACAAACAATCAAAGTCTTTAAAAACAACAGATAGTTTTCTATATATCTAAAACGGTGAATAAGATAAAACAAATTTGGTCATACTACAGATAACGTACGGTTTTTGGATATAGCTGAAATTTATAAAATTGAATGTGGAAGTGTTTATATTGAACAGACAAAACGTAATTTAATATATCATTTACAGAACACAAGGAATGTGTAACAAATAAAAGCACTAAAAATTTGGCTGCTGAAGACCATACAAAAGCACAACACAAGATATTATGAGGGAAGTAGTAATATTGTCTGAACAAAGGGTTATTATAGCCAACAATATCTGTTTATATTTATAGATAATATTTATAGCGAATATTTATAGATAATAAAGCTTAAAAAGATCACTAATTATTAGATAGAGTCCAGCGAATATCTCTGTAAGAATGTGGCAGGACTTCCCCTGCGATTTATGCAGAACTGTAAACTTACACACAGGTCACACGATTTCGTTAAAAATATATATGACACGTATGTCTTGCAACTTCAATCCTAATAATAACAAAACATGTAGAGACCACATTTTAGCGATTATTTTAGTTGTATCGGTTTTAATTTGTGTTTTTTACTTGTTATTTTAGTATTATATACATTGGAAAATAATATCCAAATATAGTAATATTTTGTGTTTAATTTCGTGCAATATCCCCTGGTGGTGCCTTTCTCTTATAACTATACTGATGGTAGACCTCCACCAACATGATCTATTTCTGTAACTTTCTCTTTTACCGTTTGCTTGAATGTTTGTTTTAACCCAAATATATGTCATTATTAACTATGCTTTATCAACTGGAGGAACATACCTATTTAAATTGTGTATAAACCATGCACAACACCCCTAGTGCCATTTCCATTAATCATCGGGATCTCCTTATCCATGTCCGAAAACTATTTGGCCCATGTATTAAACAGGTTTCCTTCCGTTCTACAAACCGATAATGCTTTTATATCCTCTCTCTGCAGAGAGTATGCAAAACTGAACTATCAAGCGATAAACGGAAACAAGTATCAAGTTGTTGTTGCTGTTTCTTTGCAAAAAACAAAACAAAAAACAACAACACATAATAAGCATTACAACAAATAAATAAGATGAATTTAGTTACTTTTATATCATATAAAACTTAATTAATTTGTTTGATTCTAAAACGAAAATAGATATTTATCGTTAAAATACTCCTTCAAATATGGCTAAGGGTCTATTTGCTGTAGATCCCTTATGTATAAATATGACGAGTAAAGGTTATCAGGGTATGTCGAGAGGGTTTTGAACCCGTGAAAGGATAAGCATGAAACTTCATATTAGAAATTCAAGTTCAATAGTAGTTAACATTATAATTATTGAAAATTTACACTGTCGTGTCAAAATCAAATCTGATGAAACAAGGTAATAACCCATAAATTTAGCAGTGTTGTCAATTTTTTAATACTTACCTATTTTTTAAGTATTTGGTAAATGAAAGATTATTCAATTTTCTAGAAACGTTTGTTAAATGAACTGCTTAATTTATAACTTCTTTAATGTTATTTATGCCCTTCAAAAATCATTAAATGAGATTGTATGTGAATGAATCGGAATATTATACAATTATAATGTTATAAGATGTGAAAAACACCTTTTTCATCGCACATTTGGAGACTAAAAATATCAATGAATGTTTTTAAACGTGTTAAAAGTAGCTCAGAAGCCTTACCCAAAAAGAATTGTTGTTGTTCCACAGAAGAACAAGCCTGTACTAATCAAGAAGTTCGGCGACACGTGAGATAACTACAGATAAGAAATCATGTAAACACATTTATTATTTTAAAATGCATGATATACATTATTCATGTCATAACCTATCAACTGATTCTCTGACATTAAGGTATAAGCACGTGTAATAAATTTCTTAGACTCTTAAAAGAAAGTATTTTATATCAACTATATGTAATAATAATGATTCTTTTCAATTTCAAACAGGAAACTCCATTCCATTAAATACAATGTAAATAAATAGTAACTACAATATAATGTCCAAACTCAATCTAGTTCATTTTTTGAATTGGCTAAAGGCACATAAATTGAATAGCAATGTTTAACCTTAGTTAACGTCATTTATAACGTAGGTCTACAGAACGTTTACGGCAGTAAAAGTGTTCTAATTTGCAAGAGTGTGAAAGAGGAAAAGAAACTATTATAGTTTATGTGGATTAAACTATAAATTATTTTCATCAACTTCTTCAAACTACCCGTAAAGAAAGAACAATGTTATACAGTTTGGTGTTTGATAAAATTAAAGTTAAACAGGACATTCAAGAAGTCTAAAGCGAGGTATGAAAAGACACCAACGAGAAAGAAGAGAGAATTAGTGATACGGAAAAAAATATCATTTACAAACAGTCTGTAATGTCAATATTAAATATAAGTTTAAACCAGCTTAAAAAATTACTACATTCGCTCAAGAGTTCTAACCCAAGATGTCATCTGTTACAAAATACGGAATAGGAGGACTTATTTGGTTTAAATATATTACCAATACTGTTGTGCCGCTTGTTACTAAAGCACTTTCCTGGACTACTCCATCCATTACATTGCCAAATCCAGTTCCAGAATTTAGCTAGTCTTTTCAACAGCTGAATGTGATAGGAAGGTATCATGGAAGTCATTCTATACTCAGTTTGAAATCATTTCAAACTTTAAATGATGAAATAGTGATAAATATGTCATGTCTTTCTGACTATTTAAGGGGACTACATTTGACAACATTGAGTAGCCTCCCAGCTGAGAGCCATTATAACTATAAGGAATTGGTAGCGACCTTCTTTAACAGGTATAGGTGTTGCACCAGAGAGAATTATATCACTAAGATCCTAGAGTAGAGAAAAAAGGAAGGTAAGACCTTAGCTGAACTTGCAGAAGTTCGGAAAGATTCATACAATTATTGAATCAAAATGCTCCTCATGAAATGATAGATTCGTTGACACCTAGCTAATAAAATGTATAGGTACCATAACAGGTCGCAAAGTAGGCACTCCTCCTTAGTGGAGCTTTGAAGTGAATATTAAAAGTAGAATTTATTAAGGCTGCAGATAAACAACAAAAGATACTCTCATACCCTTTCAAAGGTATAGGATCATCAGATTAAGTAATACTGAAACATTAGCCCACACTGATAATAGCCTAGAAGGACTAAAAAGCTTAATTAGACAATTAATTACACAGAATGTATGGAATAAACCACAAAACAACAGGTGTTTCGAGTATAATTTGAAAGGAAATATTGTCAAGAATTGCAAATGAAAGCTTGTATAAGGAATAGGAACTCCTCTCTTAAGACACTTGAAAAGACTGTGAGGAATCAAAAGTTGTTAAGGCACCAAAGAAACAATACTCCAAATACAAATCTTTAATTTAAACGAAATCAAAGATACAACAAAAGGTTAACCAGACATTGGGAAGCAGGAATTAGTTGTACCTATGAGACCAAGCATTGATAATGAGTGTAAACACTTTAAGGAAAGGACATGATGGGATAGAAAAAAAAAACACAACCTGATATAGAGAAAAGTACAGTCCAAGATGTAGCATCCATAAATGACGATGATAAACTGGTTTATTCCCACAATTATCTGAAATATGCTCAAATAAAGAACATGAATACAAAACCAATTTCCAGTGACTCAAAATGTTGAAAAAAAAAACCTCCATCGCAAGCAGTTGCTTCATATGCTCTGAAAATACAGAATTTTATTGTGATTTCCATCATCGTTCTTCTATAAAGTTACTCAATTTTATTAGTTACCATTAACTCACAGTCTTCCATTTTCTTTCTATTATTCTTAAAATAGAGTAATAGCAACTATAGACATCATAAATCAACTGTTTTTCATTATTAAGTATTATACTCTAATTCTACAATTTAAAAACTCCTTGTATATTCTCTCAGTTTATTACCTATTTCTTAAGCTCCCTAACCACTATCGTTGTAAGTATTGTTCTAATGTTGACATTCTATATTGTTTGCTAGTATTATGTCAAAGAGCATGGCCCTATCAAGGCAAGACAGAATTGCTGTACAACTACGTACCACATTTTTATTATATTATAATATAGCATTTGAAGTTACACCATGAAACAAACAAGAAGAAGAGAAGAGGGTCAAAAGAAACCACTATCAATCAAATTATGTCAAATATAAATAATCAAGAAAGTTTTAAGAAAAAGATTATAATAATATAAAAGCACCAGAGTTAATGAGTTAGTTAGACAGAGATAATTAGTGAATCTATTGCATCTATTACCATATTAATGAACGATTTGCTGAATCAGCGAGTATGCTGTCCATTTTAAAAGATCGTGCCGTATATATAAAAATAATGTTTGTGTCTTGTTTTATTAATGAGTTGGACCAATAATTTGTATGGTACAAAACATGCTCTCCTTTTTGTCACGTTGCCCAGGGATTTCCATTATTTTTAGCGAATAATAAAAATTAATCAATGATAGAAACCGTTACTACATTAATTTTAATAAATATCCTTAGATATTTCCAAACAGCACACAACCTAACCTTCTAAAGTGAAGCCAGTCACTACCATTACATTCGCCATTGCCCTTAATTCTATCTTACTGGTTCTACCAGTATATTTGTTGCTCTAAACTTACCTCCAAAGAAATAAATTGACTGCAAATACTTTATAGCAGTCTAACTGCCCTAATAAAATATTATATATTGCAATTCAATGACAATCGTCAACGATGCATAATATTCATTAGGCTTACTTTAAATCTAAACTACAGGGCGGCCCGTAAGTCACTACCCATCCATACATCTTATGTATCCAATGTATCTGTGTGCTGTCCCTCATTCTCATTGCGCTCATGTACCCACGTACTTGTCACAATACGCTCTTCAAGTGTAAATGGGCTTACATCGGCCATATTTCTCTGAAAAAAAAGAAACAAATTTATAATGCATGCGTAATTGAATATAATATAATAACATATAGATGGGTAGGGACTTACGGGCCACCCTGTATGTATAGCGTGTTCTAACTTTGAGAATCGGCAGTAAATCACTGTGACGAGTTTAGTGGAATAATTTTAAATAATATATATTTATATATACTAAGAAATACGTCAAAAAAGAAGAAAAAAGAATGAAGGAAAGAAAGGAAAAGGGGAAAGAGAGTAAAAGAGAAATAAAGACAAAAAAATAAAATATAAATCATTAGTAATAATAGTCTACAAGGTGTTATGGGGAGTATTTTAGCTTCATGAATTAGAACTAATTCGACAGATGTCTTGATATAGATCTTATTACATAATCATCAGCTGCTCAAGTATGGATGTAAACACAAATATGATATCTTTAATTTACGTACAAGTTACCATGGTTTAGTTTCAAGTATGAAGTTGTTTGCGTTTGGATATTGTACATATATATTACCATGCTATAGGTCTAAATACGATGCTCCTTTTGTCAGATGTTGATCAAGTGTTTATGAAAGTACAACTACCACTTGATTGATTTACAGATCTTATGTTACATTTAGCTTCAGTTTAATTTTGGAGAATTGGATTAGAAATATTAGTAAATAAGTATTGAAATAGCAAAATGAATAAATTTGTCTTATACCAAAGTCATATTTCTCTGTCCACTCCAAATTTTGCGTCGCAAATCTGTAATATGACCTCTGTCCCACCGGAGAATATAATTAATATGTGATATGAGTTTATGTTTCAAAAAATCGTATCATTGATTTCTTCAGTATTCTTGGGCGTGTATGACAATATGAATGTTTGCTACTCAAATAAGATCAACTAAAACTGAACAAGCTAATTATACCTAAAAATAGGTCGATTGTTATTGACATGAAATAAAGCTACCACTCATTTAGAATTGCAAATAAGTCTTGTCTTTAATTGGAGACTTGAGCTGAATTTCAGACAATTAAGAGGAACGTGTTTATTATGATAAACATTTATCACAGTAGAACGATAAGAAAAAATACAGTTACGTCTCTGGTAATGGTAATTAGACCAAAACAATCATATTTAGCTGGGTGCGTTTCAGGGTTCTTTAGAGAGGTTATTGTGCTTGGATTGGTTGAGAATTGTCTGTTTCACCGTGAAGCACTATTAAAGTAAGTAAGAAGTAGCTCATCTGTTGCATGTGCAACATTTTAATGACGTGGTCTAGTTTAAAATCGTTAGCTGTAATAATAATCAATTTTATTTTACGTAATTTACAAAGAAAATTGCGTTAAGGATTAATAGTGCAATATTATATATCTTTAACATTAACTAATTTATTATTATTCTCTTATATGAATTAACTTTACTGTCATCTAATCAGCAATTTAGTTTGTTTTATTTTGCGACATTTTTACTATTACTTGGGCTTTCCTCCTTTCGAAAGAACTTTGCACAACCTGCCACTTTATAAATGGAGCAAAGATATTTGCAATCTGAAAACGGAATAAAAACAATACACACCAACTTGCTGCATATTGGAGATGCTACAATTATAGCTAGCTCAAACACCCCAAAAACCAGTCCGTATTGAGTGGGCGTCGCACCTTTCTCTTCTGCCTACAAAAATAATTTTTTTCATATCACTGAACCTAGTCTAAATCAAAACAAAACATTTGTTTTGTCATAAAATATAAAAACTAAACACAATTATAATACGTGTTCTAACTACAATGACTAATTTGTGCAGATAATTACGTGATAAAATATAAAATGTTTTCGAATTGCAATGATTATTTTTAAGAAATCCATTTTTATTAATCTTACGGATTTCTGGTTCATTTTTATGGAAACAAATCAAGTTTATGTGTATCTTAATACATCGGTTTATATCAGAGTTCTCAAGTGAGCATATAACGGTTTAAGTTACGTTAACTATTGAATTAGTAATATCCAAATTAGGCAAGTATGGAGGTCACAAAAATTTGAGATAAAACGTAAAATAAGGTAATCACTACAGCGTATATTCAGTTTCCTAATGTGGCTCAGAATTTTGATGGAAAATACTAAAGAATATGAGGAAGCTGACAAAATTATTGTTCTATATTTCATGCCTTAGCAACGTCTGCAGAATCGCCATTGTCGCTCTATTGAAATTAACCAAAAAAAGTTAAGTGAATACTTGTACTAAACTACACAGACAGAGATGGTTTGGTCGTACAACCAGAAAGAACACAGAGAAAATAACTGAAGCAGCACTGAAATGGATACTAAATAATTACAAAAGGTTTGTTTGTGTAGAAGTAAACACGAAACTACATGAAGGGCTATCCATTCTCTCCCCACCACGAGTATCGAAATCTAGTTTTAGCAGCGTGAGTCCACAGACACACCGCTGTGCCACTGGGAGGCAATTACAAAAGGAAAAAAAGAATAAAACTTAGAAGGAGATAGTAAACGGTGAGATCTATGGTATTGTAAAAACCTTTGGAAGGATATGTATCTTAATAAAAGGTTGAATGGAGTGAAATAAGTTAATTTAAGCTATGTGCAGCTTGGGAAAATAAATAAATAAGTAGTAATTAATATTCAATTACCAAGTCACTAAAAACCTTGCAATAACTAACTCTTCTTCCAAAACACTACAAACAGTGAAACTACCGTTGAGTAACACATTCACTGCCATGTTAATAAAGTAACAGCACTAAAAGACAAAGAAGACATATGTTTTAGTATGTCGTTACATATCTGAAACTTGACATTGTTAAGTTTTGGAAACTTTGAAGGTTTGAAGGAGAGTATATTGTTCTCATGGTGGTACAAACATTCATGGTAGTGCTCTAGAGGGTGACATATGTCATCACGGTAGTGTTTCAGAGAGTGACATCTGTCTTCATGATACTGTCTTAGGATATAACAAATATGTGTTCATGGCAGTGCTCTTGAGAATGGCATGTGTGTTTATAGCAGTGCTTTAAAGGGAGGAATATGTGTTCATAGCATTACTAGAAGCGGAGACATATTATGTGCCCAACGCAGTGAAATAGTTCATTTTACTATTAAACAGTTGCTATTATATCAGTTGACGTCAATTGAATACAAATCATAACCGATAACTGAAAGTTATTAGAGTACAAATTAAAGAAGTTTAAGGAATGTTTCTCAATACGCTCATTGTGATCGTATATTCCACTGATTTACTTCTTATAAACTAAAGAATGATCAATAACTGTTGTTTGTTAGATTATGTTACTGACAAAGAAGTGTGAGAAAAGCCCAAGGACATCTAAACTATAACAGTTAATCAGTCTCTCTAATTTTAATGTTAGCTTTCAAATTATTTGTTCTATCGCTGTAACTTTTAGATAATGCTTTTAGTGTCTGTTGAGACGTTGTACATAAAACATTTTTCGGTCAAATTCTTCATTTCGTTTATATCTATTCTCTTATAGCTTATTTCTTATGGGCTACATGATGTTCATTTCCTTCTGTTTCTCATTTTTCATTCAATTTGTTTACAGTTGTTTATTACAGATTATATAACATTTCTACTGTAATTACCGTTATCTATTTTTGTTCCTCTGCTTACTGAAAATGGAATTGTAAAGATTCTGAAACGTCTAACAAATGATTCGTGTAATTACGTTCTTTGTTTTTCTTTATTATTTAAATACTTTTTTCCAAAAAATGAATCGATTATTCATGTACATCTACGACGATAGGGAAATGATTATCACAAAACTTATAGGACTATTAAAAAATTGGAAAACAAAACAAACGAACAAAATAAATATTTACATCAGTTTTTTTAACACAATACAACTCTGTCATTAACATCGAAGTTTCTTCAATTCAGTTGTTAATCGAAGCCCTCAAAACGCAATAGTATATCCGTGAAAAAGACAGACAAATGTTCAGTCGAAACAAGTATTATGTTCCACTATCAATAAAATTCTTCCTTGTGTTTATAAATCATTGTTTGCTTACCTATTATACCATGGTTGTTAAAAGCACTCATTTGATGAAGAACTTAGATTGAAATCCCGACACAAGTATTATTTTTCATGAAAACACGGTTTATTTCAACTGCATTGCACTCCCCAAATTCATATCATTGCTGGACTTCAACCGCATTATTAACCTTATCAAACGGAATAACGAGAGGAAAACTGTTAGAAACGAACACGTACATTGTGTTAAATTAAAACAAGCAGCATAGTTCATAGTCAAGTCTCCCCTGACCATGTTACCTTCAACTATAGTAACATCACTATAAGTAGTAATCAGAAAACTGCACCAGCCTCGTGACTGGACCTTCAACTATAGTAACATTACTATAAGTAGTAATCAGAAAACTGCACCAGCCTCGTGACTGGACCTTCAACTATAGTAACATCACTATAAGTAGTAATCAGAAAACTGCACCAGCCTCGTGACTGGACCTTCAACTATAGTAACATCACTATAAGTAGTAATCAGAAAACTGCACCAGCCTCGTGACTGGGTTTATCTGTATCATCATCAAAACTCTGCTACGCCAATTATTTATATTCTCAGGAACCTTCGTACCGGAAATTAAAAATATATACGTTTTTTTGTTTTTATTTTAAGAGTAATGTTAATCAAGCGTATGATTTGCTTACTATTAAGTTGGAAAATATAGAACTCTCCATTTTCTATAACTATAACACCCGGTGAACACCCTCTAATTTGAAACTCGAAGAACTGAAAAATGTTCAAGCAGTGAAAAAATCATAATCATTCGAACGATAAAAAGGAAATCGAGTTGTTATTCTAAACAAAACTATGTTTTAAAATTCCTTGGCATTCTTATGATCGCACTTAGTTCAAACTTATAAATAAAGAATCATTGTTCCATACTTTACAATTCGAAAAAAAAACTCGGTTTTCTGAGAAACTTAAGCAATAAAAGTATTATTTCTGATTGTCACTATGTATTATCATTTATCTCAGGCAAACCTCCAATTTATTATATTACGTTTTATAATTGAAATAGACTAAAACTGAGTTAAATTGTTATTTAGAGTTAGAAGTTAATTAAATGTCGATATGCATCAAATTTATAATATCTGTCAACAAGATTATTACACACAGTTTATAATTACAAATATATTTTAATATACAAAAAATAATACAATTTATAATAGTGGTTATTGCAAATAATGATTTATATAAAAACGTTTTACAAGCTTACATACAATATTGAGTTTTCTATCTGGTCTGAAATTGGATATCTTATCGAGGGTTCACGATGAGCGAATTAATTTTGAGTTGATAACGGGTAACTAGCTAGCTCTGCGTCGAGTTTTTCACCGATGAAGTTATATAATGTTTTAGTAGTGTAAGACCAGAGGAAAGGCAGATAGTCATCACGACCCACCGCCAACTCTTGAGCTACTCTTTTACCAAAGAAGAGTGGGATTGATCGTAACATTATAACGCCCCCACGGGTGAAAGGGCGAGCATGTTTGGTGTGACGGGGATTCGAACCCGCGACCCTCGAATTATTAGTCGAGTGATAGGAACATAATTGACCGAGATGTGTGAAAGCATCAAACATTCTGAAACATGTACTTGTTTGTAGTGACAATCATCTTGTAACCACTGGATGGTTTCAGATCATCTTAAACTGCATAAAATTATTATTTATTACAAATTAAAGAAACATTACCCATAAGATATTTAAATCTGGAACTAAATTAGTGATTTTTTTTTCGGCGTGTAATTAAAGTATGTTTTAAAAGATTAATTGAACGTTTTATTAAATTTTGTTTGACAGTAAGTACACATAAAAATCATTCTTCTATTAGGTGAAGTTGCTTTACTTAAAACCATAAGTGCTTTTAAGTACACATTTTTTATGAAATTGGTTAAGACAAAAGTCATTGGCAGTATAGGAACGTCTACTATTTGCATATAAAACTTAATTTTAACTTTGGTTTATATTTAGTTGTCACTCACCTGTCTCGGAAAAAATGGAGCTTGTAAAGAAACGCATGCAGCTATGCAGAAATTCCCATAGCACAAAGTGGCAAGAATATAGAACTGCTGTTTACAAAATGAACTGATTTTCAGTTTTTTTGCCACAGTTGTATTTTTTTCCCCTGAACTTTCTCCATGCTTTTCGTTCCTCCCAGTTCCAGAAGATGGTGTTTTATCTGTGTGCAAACTTACAGAAGCGAATTTGTGTTTTGTTTTTTGCGGCTTCGTACTGAAATATTGTGAATGCTCGATTGAAGACGGGTTTTCCTTTCTCGGCATTGTTGATTTAACAGGTACGTTATACCACAAATTAATCTCTTTAGCGCTTCGTGTTCTGAAAAAATTAACAAAAAAAGAAGTACTAGAAATACTGATTAATTGATATGAAAAGCATCTGACCCATCGAAATTACGAAAAAAATGTTATATATTTTTTTGTTCGAAAACTAAGTTATTGTACTGAAGAAAAATGATAAGAAAACTTGAATTTTTTTTGTACGTATGTAAATATTAAAACTAAATACATTTATTTTGGCTAAGGACCTATCGTCCGACAACATGTAGCTATATCATTCTTCGTGACAGAACCCAGAATGTGAGTTTTTCATTAGTGGGAGTCAGGAGAATAAATTCTGCGTCATCCTTGTATTTGTCCTTAGTTGCTTCGTTAATTTAAGCTTGCAGTGAGAAAATGGTAGTTAACATCAAACGAAACTAATAAAAAAGTGATGACTAATTGAAATAATAAACCAATTTACTGTAGCCGACATAATTATTGTAAAAATCAAACTATGTGAAGGTTGTGATTTTTCCACATGAATTGGCTTACAAAAAAAATGCGATAGATAATTCTTCAATCTCTACGTTTATCATTCAGCACAAAAGAAGTCTATACAGAACACATAATAATAGCGAATTTCTATGACTAGCAATTAAGAAGTTTTAGATCTATGAAACAACAAATATGAACGGAAGGAAGCTATTAGAATTCATAGAAGAAAAAAATGTGGTATTACTAAACAATAAAACACTGACGTATACATCATACGAGTAGGAAACAGTATGTTTATGTTTCCTCGATATAACCCAAAAATTTGTAAAATTTAGAATAGAACAAGATGTTTATAGCGAACACTTGCTAATCTGGAATGTCTTTAAATTCATCCTCCATAAAAATAAACCCTACGAAACCGAAAAATATAATTATAAAAAATGCAAACTGGGACAAATATAAATTACTACTAGATAAACAACTACAAAAAACATACTAGATACTCTACTACAAAAAAAAAACATACCAGATCAACTACTACAAAAAACATACTGGATCAGCTACTACAAAACACATACTGGATCAGCTACTACAAAAACATACTAGACCAACTACTACAAAACATACTAGACCAACTACTACAAAACATACTAGACCAACCACTACAAAAACATACTGGATCAACCACTACAAAAACATACTGGATCAACCACTACAAAAAACATACTGGATCAGCTACTACAAAACACATACTAGACCAACTACTACAAAAACATACTAGACCAACTACTACAAAAACATACTAGACCAACCACTACAAAAACATACTGGATCAACCACTACAAAAACATACTGGATCAACCACTACAAAAACATACTAGATCAACTACTACAAAAACATACTAGACCAACTACTACAAAAACATACTGGATCAACCACTACAAAAACATACTGGATCAACCACTACAAAAACATACTGGATCAACCACTACAAAAACATACTAGGTCAACTACCACAAAAACATACTAGATCAACTACTACAAAAACATACTAGATCAACTACTACAAAAACATACTAGATCAACTACTACAAAAAACATACTAGATCAACTACTACAAAAAACATACTAGATCAACTACTACAAAAAATGTTATCTTTACAGTCACGAATCAAACGGATATTGTTTCATACTATCAACCATTATCAAATGCCTCACCAAAATAATCAAAGAAACAATACCTACACAAAAATACTTAACAATGAATGGCACATGGCAATTACACACAGTGCAAATGGTGTGCCCACAACTAAATCACAAAACAGATCCGAAACAAATCTGGACTCATCTGATACCATTCAGATATGAATACTCTACTCATTTTTAAAACTAAGCAAACCAGTTTGTAAGAAAGGCAAAGAATTGAACAAACCATTTTTTTCAATAATTATAAGTAACATTAAAACAAAAAACTACAAATGAAACAACTACTACACAACAGCAAATATGATAAAAAAATAACAGTAACAAAAGTTCAACCACAACAAAGAACAAAGCTCCAGAAGAAGATAGCATACAAGTAATACTCCTTTACAAGGGTATTATAAATTTTAAACTTATGATTTAAATCAGGATACATCCCAGTTTTTTGTAAGCAATCAAGCAAACCAAATATTTATTGTCCAGTCACCCTTACCAGCAAAATAGGAAAAAAATATTAAAAAGAATAATCAATAACAGACTATTCACATTTCTCGAAATAACTTCTAAAATTACCCGAAGAACAAAATAGATTCAGAAAGTTCAAACAGACAACTGGCCATCTAGTCAGACTCAGAGAATCTATAACAAAGAAAAATGCATTGTCGCATGTTTTCTCGTTATCAAGAAATCATTCTACACAGAATAACATAATGGTCTGAGGTTCTATATCTCGGAACTGGAACTTCCGTGAGGTATAATTCACTGGGAAGCAGAAAATACAAAATAGATGCAAAAGAAACCTTCTTTGAACCTTCTATTCCAGAGACAGATGCCCCACAGGGAGAGGTGGTTAGCCCCATTCTATTCATCATATACATAAAAAGTATGCCCATAAACGATCCAAGTCATGGGTATTCGTCGCAGTTAATAGATAATGTAGCGCTTTAGAAAGGTGCTCCCACCCCATCTATCACAGCTACAAATATCCAACCTCAATTAAATAGAACGCCAGAATACTGCCATAAATATCGTATCAAGATCAATGCATTTAAGAAACAATTAGTCATTTTGCAAAATTAACTGAATACAAAAGAAAATTGCCAGAACTATGTATAAATGAAGAACTTCTCAGGTTAAAACATCAGCTAAATTCTTAGGTCCACCATATGACACAAAATTAACTTGGATTGAACACATAAATATTATAAAACCAAAGTTTGGTAGTAAACGAACTATTCAAGGAGTCTAACAGGTAAAACAGCTACCAGTAATAAAACAGGAAGCACCAACATGGATAACTACAGCACTAAGACAAATTAAAGTAAATTACAAACACTACAGAAAACACTGCTTACAACAGCATACAGAGTGTCTAAATCAACTTCATGAGCATTTATACACAAATATGAAAACACTAACTGATAAATTATTTCGCGAAAAACTGGTAAAGGAATGATTTACTACGTGAACTCGGCCGTTTCTGCACACATGATGAAAAGTTTGTTTGTTTGTTTTTGAATTTCGCGCAAAGCTACTCGAGGGGCTATTTGCGCTAGCCGTCCCTAATTTAGCAATGTAAGATAAGAGGGAAGGCAGCTAGTCATCATCACCCACCGCCAACTCATGGGCTATTCTTTAACTAACGAATAGTGGGATTGACCGTTACATTATAACGTCCCTACGGCTGAAAAGACGAGCATGTTTGGCGCGACGGGTATGCGAACCCGCGACCCTCGGATTACGAGTCGCACGCCCTAACGCGCTTGGCCATGCCGGGCCAGTGATGAAAAGTAGGACTAAACACTTCTCTCCCTTTTATATTTATATTAGAAGTAAAAATAAATTATGAACAATGAAAACTGGACAAAAATATTATTTATAATTTTAATTTACAATGAAAATATTAAAATATGGTTTATATAAGTATATACCCTTGCCGAAACTTAAAATTATTAAAAATTGCGAAAAATATGACTGGAACTTTCGTGTGGTGTGGAATTCACCACAATCAAATACAATGCACTTGTATTTAACACATGAATATCAGTATATATATATATATATAGTTATCGATATGGACTTGGCCCTGCGAAGGGTAAGATTAAAATGTTAGACTGTCTAAACTCTGACCCTCTTATTGTAATTAAATAAATATTGAACAGATATCAGTCAAGTGCAGGAGGAAGAAAGAGGTCTTCAAGAACTCTACCTAAACCAACAACAAGAGAACAAGAGTAGAGATATCAATAGAATGTTTATTGAGACTTTAAGCTACATATGCACAAACTGTAATTCACAGATAAACATTTATTGACATTTGACCTGTCGTTATCTGAAAACAGCAGAAACCAAGCAAGCGTTTTCCAACTACACGTAAATACAAAATACAGCACAACAAAGCGAATATTATGTTAGTTTTAAAGTATTATTTCTAATTACTACCTACAACTACTATAGGTCTTTTCTAGTCCACTAGAAGTAATAATTTTTATAATCTGCTGAGGTATGTACTAAAACAGAAGTTCTACATTTTCACTGGCAATATTTGTGCACTCAATGATATTTATGAATAATCAACAATAGCAACAGCTACGTTTTATAAAATTACATTTTAAGTTATTTCGAAGATTGCGGTGTTATACTTGGCACTTACATAATGTTCATATTCTGACAAAAAAATATGCAAAACTATTTAATTAAGTTTGCTATACTGACGAAACTGCAAGATTTAATTATTTAAATGACTTGTTGGTTTTCAGTATATTAACTCATGTCACAACTATTTTAAGGAGTAGTTGTAATATACCTTCTTGGTATTTCATTTGGGCTTATACAATGATCCTGTCACGAAAATGGCATTTTGTGACTAAAAAAATTTGTGTAATCGTCTTTACTTCTGGAATATTCTAGCATAACATAAAGTTAAATAACTAAAGTAGTTCGGTACCTAATTGTAGATGAAACATTACTGATATAATACTTCTCATAGTAATTTTATCAGATAATGGAACTCATCCGCATAAAAACCTTAACATAAGCTGCTTTACTTTTTATAGATTAAGAGCTGAATACTCCAAACTCAGCATAGTAACAAGTACTTTTAGATTCATAATATGCAAAAAGAAAATAGTTCCAGATTTTTACCAAAAACGACTTGACTTTTTCTAATATATAAATTGAAGCCATCACTTACAAAATAATTAGTATACAAAAGGCTAGTATAATATAGTATATTTTGTGTTAATAAGAATTAACTCCCGATCACAACAGAATATGCACTTAAAATGATCTCCTAACTTATTGCACAACGTATTACAAAATTCCATCAAAATCTTATAAAAAAAAAGTGTTTTTAAAAACCTAAATACCTTAGTAAATTTTAGCTATAGTAGCTAAAATTTAGCTACAGTAAATAGCATTTTTTCTTTAAGCCTAAATCAGTTAGAAAGTGTGTTATTTCTTCTGATAAAGCCGTAATTTCAAAATGTTGGCTCAAGTAAAACCAGTTATCTTTTCTGGAGTAATAGGTCTTATAACAGGCTTCATTTATCATTTTAACAATGAATACAACTCTCCAGGCTGCACTATAAATTCACAAAATGGTCAGTAGCTGCAAAAATTTGCTTATACAAAATTAGCAGAATATGTATATCCATATATTTCGAACTGAAATCCACATTATCAGTGAAAGGTTCAATAACATATGACTTTTAAAACATTTGCACTGAATCTAACACATTTGTTTTAGGTACTTTTGTATTTTTATACCAACGAGAATAATGGATTTCATTCAAACCAATCAGATATGTATATATTTATATATATCTTGTCACATAACACAACAAAAACTGGAAAGGAATTATTTTTCATAACTAATACACTTAAAAACTGTCATAAAAAGTTTTGCTCTTAAATACCTTTTATCAATTCCTTCGAGAACTTTAGAATAAGAAAATTCTATCCAACCTCTTTCAACATACTAGTCCCTGAAAATATTTGATCAACAACTTGAAAGAATGCAGCTCTAAAGAATGCACTAAAAAACTTGCACCTTTCTACGTTAACATAACTTAGACTTTTAACTTGAACGTACTATCAACCACATGGAAGCTTATCTAGCGAGCTATTGGCTGAACCTTATCAGTAATCTCCACGTGGAAACAGCCTAAAGACATATTCATTATACAGGGTGTTCGGAAAGTCACTGTGTACTTATATACTCTTCAAAAAAAAAGCGCAAAGGGATATTTTTTATTTTAAAGAGAAATATATGTAATAACGTTACAAGCTCAAAGTATGTGATGTTACACGTGTTAAGGCACTAATTGTCAGACTAAAAGGACAATAAAAGTTGTGCACTTTGAAAACTGAGGAAAACAACAGATTTTTCGCCAAAACGCATTCGTGTCCAATAAATTTGTTTGAGAGATCTGCATGTTCTGCAAGTGCAACATGTGCAAAATCCCTATAAAAGTGACGGGTTCTCGGTTTCCATAGCTCAGTGTTAAGCCACCGACACGCAATACAGTTACGCCAAGACTGACTGAAGCACAACGCCATTGGTCGCTTGGAAGCAGGCGAATCTCGATCAGATGATGCCAGAGCTGTGTGTGTCCACCCAAGCACCATCACAAGGCTATGGAATCGTCACCAACAACATGGATCAACTCGTGACCGTCCACGATCTGGCAGACCTCGTGTGACCACGCCTGCACAAGATCGCTACATCCGGTTACGTCACCTTCGGGATAGGACCACCACTGCGACGTCTACTGCCTCAACTATGCCAGGACTGCGTAGGATTTCCGATCAGACCGTACGCAACCGTCTACGTCTCTACGAAATGCAGGAATCCGACCTCGACGTACAGTCAGAGGCGTCATCCTCACCCAGCAACATCGTCAAGCACGGCTTGGTGGACTCAGGCACATCGGGTATGGCCTCATCGACGATGGAGGCATGTTTGGTTCAGCGATGAATCACGTTTTATGCTTCGTAGGCGGGATGAAAGAACCCGTTTTATCGTCGCCGAGGTGAACGTTTTGCAGCAAACTGTGTGCAGGATGTTGATAGATATGGTGGTGGCAGCGTCATGATGTGGGCTGCCTTCGCCTACAATGCCAGAACAGATCTTTTGCACATCCGAGGGAATCTTACGGCTCAACGATACGTCGACGAGATTCTTAGGCCCCATATGCAACCCATCATGGTGAACGTCAACGACGTTTTTCAACATGACAACGCCCGTCCTCACACAGCCCGACTCACCACTGTCTTTTTGAGACACCACAACATCAACTTTCTTCCCTGGCCCTCCAGATCACCAGATTTAAACCCCATCAAACATCTTTGGGACGAGTTGGACCGACATCTGCGACGGCGACAACCTCAACCGCAGACTCTACCTCAGCTTGCAGCAGCTTTGCAGGCTGAGTGGACAGCCATTCCACAGGATTTGATTCGTCATCTCATCGCTTCCATGGGTAGGAGATGCCAAGCAGTTATTGATGCTCACGGGGGGCATACTCGTTATTGACGTTGAGTGACGTAAAACTTCAACTAGTGAGCGTGGACTTCGCCTTTGCAGACTTTGGATGCTCAGCAGTGAATGTGCAAAGTTTCACACATGTCATACAGAACTACCCGGAATAAACTTGTTAACAATTTGTCTCAAATTTTTCCTTTTGCGTTTCTTTTTTTGAAGAGTATATATTTATTAACAGACATGTTTCAATATAGAATACAGGAGGTTTGTTTGTTTGTTTTTAAAATTTCTCACAAAGCTACTCGAGGGCTATCTGTGCTAGCCGTAAAAGTGTTGGGACAAACTCAAAAATTAGATTTCAAACTACTTTCAAGACGTTCACATCGCCACGTGTGTCTGCCACTATCAAAACAGGATATTTATATTGTAAGTTTAGGCTAAATATTCCAAGCCCTCTCCGATTTTTTCAGTGCAAGAGATTCGGACGTTCAAAGATCTATTGTCGTGGAACTTTAATGTGTACTCGTTGTGGTGGCAATAAACACGGCGCCTACAAATGCGAACTTGAATCATACTGTGTCAACTGTAGTGGTTCATACCCTCTTACTTTCGTTCTTGCCCTAAGTTGGTGGTTGGATCAGAAAGAGGACAACGTATGGAGACTACAAATAATATCTGTTATCCAGAGGCTCTGAAATTAATGTCTCACACTCCATCTTAGACACACGCTGCTGCACTCTGTTCCACTGCTACAGTGAGAAGGCAAACAGATCTCTCCATGACTCCAACAGAGTAATTTTTAAATCACCTCAAGAGTCTTTTGTCCTTCATGATTAAGAGAGTAGACGAAGCAGTGTTTACTCACATTTCTGTTCCCATTACTTCTTCCGGTGGCTCCCATGATCCACTTCCTTTGGCTCCCAGTATTAACGTTTCCTCGGGTCTATCTTCTTCTCCAGCCTTGAGATGCAGAACGATCATTTGTTCACACTCCTAGTCGCTGGAATCTTATTCCAATAACAGAGACCTGCCCAATCGACCCAGGACAGGATCCATGGATGTCGATAGACCTTGTTCTAATAAGGAGAATAAAGAAAAGACGTGGTCAAAAACAGAAAGGGTCTCCACCCAATTGGTCTACACATAAGTAAAAATGGCCACTTTGATACAGTGGAACTGTTAAGGTTTACGTTCTGATCTGGATGACATCAAAGCACTAATTGCTTCCTATCATCCTATGTGTCTTTCTTTACAGGAAACATTTCTGAAACCTGATGATACAGTTACCTTTAGGCAGTTTTTTTTTATACAGAAATGACAGGTTGTGTGATGGACGAGTGCAAGGAGTGGTGACACTGCTTGTCAATCAGCATGTTCCTGTCCTGTCTTTGCCACTTGACACACCCTTGGAGACCGTAGCAATTCGTGTTTCCTTGGGTCGTACTATCTCTATTTGCTCTCTCTACTAGAGTCCTACGATCAATCAGACCTCGATTCTCTCATTGAACAGTTGTCAGCTTCCTTCTAATCCTGAGGGAATTTAATGAACATAATCCCCTCTGAGGAGGTGCTGATATTGACGAGAGAGGTCGCTATGTAGATTATATGCTCTTGGACCATAACCTGTCTTTCTTCAGTACTGGTTCTTATGCTTATTTTCATGCACTTAGTCAGTCTTTTACTGCTATAGGTCTTTCTATTTGCTCCCCTTCACTTTTCACTTACTTTTCTTGGATAATCAACGGTAATTCACGGGACAGTGATCATTTTCCTATCATTTTGAGAGAGACTGGCCGTGGTCGATGCCACCCGACCCGCGTGCCTCGGTGGAAGATAGACCAAACTAATTGGCCCTTTTTCACTGCTCTCTTTGAATTTGATCTTCCCATCGTCTGTAAATTATCGATAGATTACTGTATGACAGCAGTAACTGACTGTATTGTCCAAGCAGCTTCTTAATCTTTAACTAAAACTTCGACACGGTATCCTCGACTGTGGTGGAATCCTGCTTGCCACATAGCACAGAAGGCTCAGAAATGGGCCTGATATACCGTTTGTAGATATCCCACGCTTTCGAACTGCATTGATTTTCAGCAAGCCCGTGCACATGCTCAACAGGTCAGACTTCAATGCCAGAAGAAATCTTGGATTAAATTCACAACCACCATCTCTTCTACCACCATTTTCAATATCATATGGAACAAGATTCCGATGGCCAGGAAGTTGCTGATGCCCAGAGCATCGTCGATACTTTCGGCGAAAGCTTTTGCCAGTTATCTCGCACTTACACTTCATCCTTCACCTTCTTATCCATCAAGACTCAAGCAAAGCAATCGCCTCTTTCCTTTCTGGTTGATCGTCTTTTATGACTATAATCGCCACTTTACACTGGTGGAAATCAAGTTGGCTCTTCATCAGTCTGGCAGTACATCAGTCAGATCCAATGGCATGCACTACGAGATGTAATTCGTATTGCGAGAAACCAATTTGAAGTAAAAACGTATCTCAGGACTGCTGCTATGGGTATTAAAACGTTTACTAACAAAGCAGAGAACAAACCTTTCGGCCTTCTTACGTCATCTTCAGGTTAACAAAGTAAACGACTTTTGTTGTTGTTTTGAATTAATTACAAAGCTACACAATGGGCTATCTGTGCTCTGCCCACCACTGGTATCAAAACCCGTTTTTTAGCGTTGTAAGTCCACAGACATACGGCTGAGCTACTGGGGGGGGGGGGCTAGACAACTTTTAACCTGAAGATGACCTATGAACGTCGAAACGTTGTTCTCTGCTTTGTTAGTAAAAGTATTAATACCCATATCAGCTGTCCTGAGAAACATTACGAGATGCTGCACTATCTCTTTCCTTCTATTTTTGCTCTTCTTCTGGTTATTTTTAACTGAATCTGGCAGGAGTATGTTTTCCTGATGCGTGGCACCTGGCTATAGTCCTACCTTTCTTAAATATTGGGAAGGATCCCAAAATTCCTTCAAACTACTGTCCATTTACTTTGACGAGCTGTCTCTGTAAGATCTTAGAGAGGATGGTTAATGCTCGTCTTGTTAGGTTCCTCGAACCATACAACCTTCTCTCGCCCACCCAGTGTGGGTTCCAACGACAATGTTCCACTGTAAACCACGTGATTCGACTTAAAACGTCAATCAGAAAAGCCCTTCTCAAACAACAACTTCTTGTGTCAGTAGTCTTTGACCTTGAGAAGGCTTACAATACTACGTGAAGTTATGGCATTTTGCGAGACCCTCACCATATGGGTTGCATGGCCATTTGATAATTTTTATCAAAACCTTTTGATGAGCAGGCGATGCCAAGTCTGTGTGGGTTTGACACTTTCCCGTTCTTTCCTACAAGAACTTGGGATCCTTCAGGGCTGTATCTTGAGTCTTACACTTTTCAGTATAAAGATTAATCCCATCGCTGGACAACTCCCTCCTACTGTTACATGCAAGTTATTTGTCGACGACTTCTACATCGCGTGTCAGTCGCCAAACATAAGGTTTACTGAACAACAGTTTCAGACTGCCCTCAGTCGTTTACTGAAGTGGATCACAGCAAAAGGTTTTAACTTTTCTCTCTAAAACCGTTTGCATGCACTTTTGCTGCCAACGAAGTATTCACCTTGATCTTGAACTCTGTGTTGGTGAAGTTGCACTTCCGATGATTCCTGAGGCAAAGTTCTTGGGGCTTATCTTTGACCTTAAGCTGACCTTTATATCACACATCAAGCAGCTACGAAGCAAGTGTACGAGGACACTGAACATACTACGTGTCCTCTTTTCTACCTCTTGGAGAACAGATTGATGTTCTATACTAAAGATCTATTGTGCTCTCATTCGATCAAAATTGGACTACGGGTGTTTGCTCTATGGCTCTGCCAGGACCTCAGCCTTGAAGATGCTGGACCCCGTTCATCATCAGAGGTTTTGGCTCTGCACGGAGGCTTTCTGTACTTTGCCGATTGTTTGGCGCAGATAGCCTAGTTGCTTAACGCCATAAAATGCCAAACAATCAACTTAATATACAATGTTAAACACCATTTTTATCAAGGTTTTTTTTTTTGTGGATTGCTATTAAATTAATTTCATCTAACATATATATAAGTATGTACATTCAAGCAGAACCCTTATGGCATGGCCCTGATACAAGTACATGGAAATTGTAGTAAAGAAGGATAAATATTTTCATCTCGGCTCATTCATTGTCAACGAGGATCAGTGAAGCATTACCATGGAGTTGAAGTTCAAATTTTGAAATATCATAGAAGAATTAGCCCTTCAGGCTAAAAATTAGGCGCTTCAAAATGTTCGCAAACTTGATCCTTCTGCGCGAAATTGTGTCATTGGACAGTGGAACTTGCTTAACCTTTTTGGCGGCATCCGTTCCAAGCATAGTTTCAACAATGATTGCTGACGCTAACGCAATGACTGGTTCGACCTCCGTATGCGCTTTCTTGCGTTTTGCCAACAATTGACATCTGACAGGTGACTATAACTCATACAATACATGTTTCTTCATGTTGATAATAAATTAATTAATTAGTCCTAAAAAGGAAAGTGAAAGCTAATGAATTAGTTAATTTATAACTAAATCATCCTATCACAAAGTACAGAACATGTTTCTAGGCAATAGTGTCTCAACAAGAATATATTTAATCATTAATTCCCTAGTTAATTAAATCATTTATAACTAAATCATCCTAAAAAGGACAGTTAACACTAATTCGTTTATAATTAATTCTTCGTTAAAAAGATGGTTAATGCTAATTTACAAGTTAAGTTAATTTCCCCTCCTTAAAAGGCTATATCTTGATCAAGTGATTAAAGATTTTCACTGATGTAATAAAATATAAAAAAAAAATTTAACACAAAAATTATATATATATTTACCATACATACAATACATGCCTATAGGTTTAAACTGCCGTAAAAAGAGCAATATCTTGCAATAATTAAAACATATAATACAACAGTGTACATCACAAATAAAATGATTATTATGCAACAAATCTCTTGCAAATTTGCAACAAAATAATTTGTTGAAAAGTTATCAATATTTACATTTCATTATGTTAAAATCAATATTTTTAATTAAAAATGATATATTACTAACTTACTGTATTCGTCCACTTTCTAAGTAATCAATTATCACCTCCAAATGCACATAAACTTGTGAAAGTTATTTAAATGATTTGTAGAACACTGTTTCAAATATCATACATAACCAATAATCACCCCTACATCTAAGTGAACGAGTTACTGATTACTAATATTTAAAATACCACAACTTTTATACTGTCTATCACGAAACACACATACAAATGTCTGCATGTCGTTTCCAAGTTCATAAAACTAACAAACCCTTATCTGATGTCTACAACATAAATAGTTATTTGTGACAATATATTACCAAATGTAAAGCTTAGAAATATTGACGTCACCAATACACAGATTATCAAAGCTATTGTTTACAACTTTCAAAATGTCTAAGGTTAAGACACAAACAGTCAATTGCACACACATAATATAGAAACAGAAGTTTAAGAATTAGAAAGGTCAGACACAATCAGTCTAAACACTGATGTCAAGACAAGATTGTTTTGAAGGCGATCACGCATACAGTGTGAGGCTATTGCCTGGTCAGTCGATAAACTTTGATTAGTCACATTGAAAAAGCATTACATGCTCCTTTCTACATAATTTAAAACCTTATGTGTATTTAAACTTAGCTAGACTAAGATTATGTGTTAAATAGAGGTAATTCTGTGGACTTACAGCACTAAAATCATGTGTTTGATTTCTAATGTGGCTTGGCTTTATAAAGAAAGAAACGGCAAAGAAATATATTTCCAATCACGTTTTTGGGTAACTTTTCAAAATATTTAAATGAAACTGGCCTTAATGTTTGAGGATGGTTTTGATGTATGCTCCAATGACTGTCTTGAAACATTTTAGCCTTAGAGTATTACTGAAATAAAGTAGAATCTAATAATTATTAAACATTTTTACAGTGTAAGGGATTTACTGTTATACATTTAGTTGAATGCATGTAACGTATATTGATAAACGTGTATTGCGCAAGTCCCGCTTGTTCTCTAAATTTGTAAAACATTCTCGAGAGTAAGAATCAACAATATATGTTTTACAAAAGCACTGGCATATTTTTGAATGTTGTTTAACGCTCGAGAATCTCGCTTTATTGGTATAAAAGCTAGACAAGAGACAGTAGTAGAATATTGTTAGTCGTTACTGTCAGTATATTACAAGACCCGGAAACTACAATTGTGATTGACGCTTATTAATCTGAATACTATAGAATTTGACAAAGAACGTTTATAGATTTCGAAAATTATAATCCGTTCGACTTCAGTGAATTAACTTTGGAAGTTAACATTTATTCTAGCATTTCTACAAAGACATTAGATATTGTCGTCAGAGAAAGCTTACTTAAGCTTCAAGCAAGCTAGTCGTCAAAAGAAATGACAATTGTGTGAACAAAGAATTAATTCGCTTTCTGTGAACGTCAATAAAAGATTCAGTTGCAGACCAGATAAAAACTCAGTACTGTTTGTAAGTTTATCAAACTCTTGTATGTAAACCATTATTTGTAATAACCATTATTATAAGTTGTATTGTTATTTGTATATTAAAATATATTTATTTTAAGAAAGAAAACTGTGTGTATCAATCTTGTTCGCAAATATAATAAATTTCATACATATTGACATTCAATTAATATTTAAATTCAAATTAAAGTTTCCAGCTATTTGAAATTTTAATACACACACTTAGTAGTCACTTTATTAGGTACAACTATCTAGTACCAGATAGGATCCCCTTTTTGCCTCCAGAACAGCCTAAATTCTTCATGACACGTATTTAACAAGGTGCTAAAACATTCCTTAGAGCTTTAGGTCCATTCTGACTCGATAGCATCACGCACTCCTTGCAGATTTGTTGGTCACACATTCATGCTGCGAACCTTCCATTCGACCTCATCCAAAGGTTCTTTACTTGATAGCTGGGGACTGTGCAGGACATTAGAGTACACTTAAGGCACTGTAATGTTCGTGAAACCAGCTTAAGATGATGCGTGCTTTATGACATACGTAGAGCATTATCCTGTTGGAAGTAGCCATTGGAAAACAGGTACACCGTGGCCATAAAGGGACGCACATAAAGTAGCAATGCTTAGGTACGCTGCGGCATTTAAATGATGCTCAATAGGTATTAAGGGTCCTACTATGTGCCAAGAAAACATTTCCTATACCATTACGCCACCACCACCAGCATGTACCGTCGACCCATGGTAGGATGGATCCATGTATTCGTGCTGTTTACGCCAAATTATAGCCCTATCATCTTCATATCGTAGCAGAAATCGAGATTCATCAGGCCAGGTGACGTTTTCGCAATCCTCGATTATCAAGCTCTGGTGATTCCATGCCCGCTGTAGCTTCATCTTCCTATTCTTAGCTGAAAGGAGTTGAATTCGGCATGGTTTTCTGCTTCTGTAGTTTATCTGCTTTAAGGTTCGATGCGTTGTGCGTTCAGAGATGTCCTTCTGCACATTGTTGTAAAGAGAGATTATTTGGGTATTTGTGACCTTTCTGTCAGCTTGAACGTGTCTGGCCATTCTCCTCTGACCTCTCTCATTAACAAGATGTTTTCACCGACAGAACTGCCTCTCACTGGATGTTTTTTTTTGCACCATTCCCTGTAAACTCTAGAGACTGTAGTACGTGAAAATACCAGGAGTTCAGCAGTTTCTGAAATGCTGGAACTATCACGTCTGGTACCAACAGTCATTCCACGGTCAAAGTCGTTTAGATCAATGCATCTTCCCCATTATAACGTATGATCAAACAACAACTAATTCGCTATTTAGTTATTTGCGTTAAAAAGCAAGTGTACCTAATAAAATGGCCACTTAACATAATAAATCGGATACTCGTCCAAGATGAAGTGTAATACGTAACAGCAGAAAAACGTTGTAGCCTCATACATTGAATACTGAACTTTTGTTCACAAGATAAATTTCACATTTGGTCGTCATATTATTGAATAGTAAAAATTTCGTCTTCCCGTAATAAGAGATGTACTTTCCACAAAGTAACACTTTAAGACTATATATTTTCATATAATTATTACTAAAGTTACATAGTTTATATACATTTCTTTTGGGATTTAATCTTAATTTATACTTTACTGTATTGTTAATATGTCTTTTTTAACAGCTAAGCGTTGTTCAAATATCTCAGATTTTTAACATTCAACTTTGTTATTCACTAACTGAATATTAATACGTTGTTTGTTATGAAACATACATAATACAAAGGACTATCTTTGCTCTGCCCACCACGGATATTGAAACCCAAATTGTAAGTCTGCAGTCATACCTCTGTGCCACCGAGTGGCCTATAAAGAAGTAAAACAATTTAACTGACAATTGACAAGAACAACTTTAACATCTGACAATTGGTGAACCACAGCCAGGATTGTACAATGGTAAGCGGCGATTGAAGTAAGCATGAACAACAACAAAAAGTAGTAAGTCTATATAAACGTAACTGTAGCAGTGAAGAAAATAGCGTAGAGATAACGATATATAACCATATCAACAAATTTCGATAAACAAGTAGAAAGAGAATCTCACCTTGGGTTTAAAGACATTGAGCAACTAGAATTTGTTCATTGGCAACAAAATAGACAAATTAAGAAATAAAAAAGAGAGAAAGACTAAAAAAGAAAATGAGAAAAAAAGAGACTAGAAATAGAGAGAATAAGAGCACAAATTGAGATTACAAAATCCACACAGTTGAAAGAAGAAGAATCCAAGGATGACAATGGAGTTAGGGCCAGCCGACCATAGCTGCCCAAACATGATGAACATATAAATGGCATGGATTCTTTTCCTGAGAAATATGAATAATTTACTGAAAGTCAGAACTGTACAAAGTCGACTGAGCAGTCTGTCTCAGTCTACTTCGTACAGAGAAAGATCTACAAGTATATGCAGACTTGACATCATGAGATGTCGTGGATTATAACATGTTAAAAGTGGCTTAATGAAACGATATGAACTTAATAAAGGTTTTCGCTTGAAGTTCAGAGAAGTGAAATCCAATAGTTTATTTCAGTTTGTGGCACATCTGTCACCGAATGGACTAACACGGCAATGTGTGAAAACAGTTTTGAGGAACTGACAGACCTTTTGTAATGTCCTCCAGCTCCTTCGTCGCATTTGCCTTAATCTCGAGAATCGTCTCAAATCTTCTTCCTGTCAAGGGTCTTTTGAGTTTGGGGAACAAGAAAAAATCGCAAGGAGTAAGGTCAGGTGAGTAGGGAGGTGGGGAAGAACAGTGATCGAGTGTTTGGCCAAAAACTCACAAGTTCTGAGGGCTGAATTTCGTAGCAACGCGGTGCATCTTCAATTTTTCTGTCAAAATCTCGTAACAAGATCCAACTGATATCCCACACTCTTCAGCAAGCTCCCTGACAGTCAGACATCGATTTGCCCGCACCAGGGTGTTGATTTTGTCGACGTGTGGGTCGTCAGTTGACGTGGAAGGACGTCCAGGACGCTCATCATCTTCAATGGACTGTCGACCATCCTTAAAACGTTCATGCTACTTGAAACATGCCGTACGCTTCATAGCAGCATCACCGTAAGCCGTGTTAAGCATAGCAAAAGTTTCAGTCGCAGATTTTCCAAGTTTAACACAAAATTTCACAGCAAGTCGTTGCTCCTTCAGGTTATTCATTCTGAAATCCGCCAAACGAAAAAAATCGCACTTGACTTAAAACCGCGTAGCTAATACACAAATGAAGATATCTGCAATCGGGAAATGGCGTCGTAATCAGCTGATCTGTGCGAACCTAGCGACACCAAGCGGATTCCCCTGGAACCAACTGGAGCCGCGCAATTCAAACAGTCCGCGTATTTTTTGAACAGCCCTCGTATAAGTAACAAATCTAAACAAATCCAGCTAAATTTGAAACCAGTGATAAGGAAGAGTCTACCAAAGGTAATAGAAGATTAATATATAGAAGAGATGCTATGTTTGTTATAAAATTGGACATATTGCCAAGAAAAATTGCAAATCTATCACTAACAAACAACAACAAAAACCTCAGCATAAGCAGCTGGAGTTATTTAAAAAGTCATCACTGGCAAGAAAAAGTGGCAGACACTATGGATGCTGGGTTCAGAACAAAGAGAATCAAGACAGATTTTCAGATTCAGTATATGAAAAAAGCAGGTAAAACTAATAGTCGACTCAAGTTAGCAAATGGTTTAATAGCGCCGCTAGTGATGGGAGCATGTCTTACTAAAAAAAGTTTGCAGAAAAAGCCTTTACAAATAAATTAGATCTATTTCATGTTTACTAAACATTTGCTTAATGATTTATTATAATTGTTTTCGAAATTGAATATTTTTCAAGGGTTCAAAATAAATTATTCTGGAGGTCACAGTAACACTGTAACACCAATTCTAAAGACAATTCTCAGGAGTTACTACCTATTAAGGTTGGTAAACGCTATAATACTGATGCAAATTGTGTCATTTTTATCTTATTTGCTGTGAAATTGATCATTATATCATATTATTGTATGAAACTTTTTGTTTTATCTTTCCTTAAAAATTGTTGTTTTTAGTTATTGAAGAATTTTAAAATATGTTTCGTTTTAGTAATTAAACAAGATATGTATACTAATAAATGTCTAATGCTATGAATCAAAAGGTGAACAACATAGCAAGTCATTTTAAATTATCTTTCTGTACATTCCTGTGAATGGAAATTTATTGGGTTATGTTTATATTTTAAATATCATTAAGATCACCTAGGTTACACTATTATTTTTACGACATAAACTACTATATTGTAGAGTGAAAAAACTTTAGGAATTTACTGAGAACCCTGCAGACTATAATACAAGAATTGTTCATGAGATATTTGAACGTTAAAGATGGCAAGGTGGGTGTAAATTATCGAAATGTATTCAATTATATGTTTTGTATTATATGGTTTCCAAGTTGTTGTTTTTTATTTATATAAACTTCCTTGAGTCGGTAACTTATGATCCTAACACAAAATATCATGGTAATAAATAAATTAACGAAGGTAGGTCGAACCCAGTGACAATAGAAAGCTTGCTACATGACAGAACAACATCAGCCTTTCCTATCATGATATTTTTCCACACAAGTTGCTCCTTCATGCTATTCAGGAGGTAAGAGGCCAGATCAATGGTTGTTAGGACTCAGACATATCCATTTGGTAGTTAGAGCTTTTCACCAGATGGAAGGAAAACAGTTAGCAAATTGTATTTACTCTTATCCGAACAACATGAGTGAGTCCCTGTTACAAAGTCATGTTTAGTAGCATAATATTATTTGCACCTTGGACTTTGCAATGTGAAGTCTAACCCCTGAACATTAATTGATATATGTACCAATCAAACATGTACCTTTTTCAAAACAAAATGGGTTCAGTAACATTAGTTGTTTCATTCTGAACGGTGTATGAAAGAAATGTGTTTCTTCTTTTTATAAATTGTTTAATTTAACTCCAATAGAGAATTGTCGAAATAAAGGTTTACTGTTACAGAAGATTATCAACTTTCATAAATGTCACTGAAGAGACGTTTTAGGTGAGAGTGAGGTTAAATTATACAAATTAACCTAGGCATCATAGGTGGTGGATTATGTGTTGGGGATCTCAAATGATGGATCTGAAAATGGAATATAGTCAGAATAAATTCAAATCAGGCACAATTTGATAAAAATTATATTTTTTATAATTCCAACAAGACAAGGTTCTGAGTGTTTGGTTCGTTGACTCAAACTGCGCTGATGAGCTTTGAATAAGCGAAACTACAGTACACAGCATCGGGTGGGCCTTTACATCACGTATTTGCCTTCAACTTTACCTTTAGTGAGACAGAAAACAAATCAGTAAGGTATGCATCTATATATAAAACAATTTCTACACGATGAAACTCGAAACCCTACACGAACAGAGACTTCTAATTTAATATGATTATGTTGATTTGCACAATATATGTTTAGAGAACACAAATAAAAACAGAGAGGGATGAAAGGAACATTATGTTCGCCGCGAGAAATAGAACCACAGATGTTTGTAATGTAAGTGTGCAAACTAATCGTTACACCACCAGAAGACTGAGAAAAGCTAAAAAAATGTTTTTCCAGAACCATACTGACAATCACCGTGGATTTGTAGAACTAGATTTTCGTAATCTACTCTTGAAGTAAAAAGATAGATTGTAATAAGAAGTTTCCACGAGTTTCATATAAGCTCAAGAACTGCAAGGTTGTGGAAGGTGTAAATGATCAAAGTACTATAGTATATTTACAGTACTGACCTTTGAAAGTACTAAATATAACATCATTAAAGAACAAGTACTAGAAGAAATTTAAAACAACCATTAATTAATAACACATGTTTTGTAAGAAACTTTGCAGTGTTGTCAAAGAAAACTGTAACAAAATAAGTATAGGAATATATTGAAGAGAATAGAGATACAGCTCGCTGAAGATTGGTACATCTAAATCACTAGTGTTTTATTTGTTAACGATTGGTTAATCAGAATAGCTACTGAAATAATAAAAGCATTAGCTTAGATGACATTTGAATGATTTACAAAAATATCTGAAATTAAATTAAAATGAGAAATCGGACAAACTCAATATTCCATAAGCAAAAAACACAGTAAATTTTGCAAACTTGAAAAGAAGCATCATTCTATTGCCATGTAATTTTTACATCACAAACGGCTGAAAAAAGAACCCTCTGCTAAGCTCAAGAAGATCATTATATCAGTAACTGAATACAGAAAAAATGCTACACAACAATATAAAACAATAAGATTTGAAAATTGTCATGTAAACTCTTCTGAATCGGAAGAAGTAAAAAAAAAGTGTAATAGTTTGGGTGTTTGAAAAATTGAATCAGCTAAATGTTATAATCAAACTGAAACTAATATCAATAATATTATTAATTTTAATAAGTTAATTTCTTAAAACAATATGTGCATTTCTTAAACAAATCAAGCAAAATTATATAAAATGTGTTTTGATGCTATGTTTACAAAAACTTTTGTCAGGGAGGAAAATATGATCTTCTGGAAGAGATTCTTATCCTGTCAAAAAAGTATGCTTGAATTTCATACTAGTAACAGAAGTACTTCTTTATAAAATTAAGAAAATATATATAGTGGGAATAGAAGTGTTAAAATATAGGTATGCCAGTTGGATGTGTTTTTTTTTTAAACAGATCCATATAAAATGGTTTGATATTCCAAACCTCTAAGTATGAAGGTCTCCACCATTTATAAGTTGCATTAGCATACGATAGTCATTGAAATAAAAGAGAGTGATACACAATCTGTCTTAGAAATGACTTCACAGATTATAGGAATATTTTTGTAATATGTTGATGCTGTTTCACTAAGATTTTCTTTTGAATTCTTCATTATAAAGGTAAAAATAAATATCATATTTGTATGCTATATCCTTTTTCTTTCGTTCACAGATTCTGACACTGTTGGCATTAATTAGATTCATAAGAACAAAATAGGGCCTATCTTAAACATACTCCTGAATTTCACAAGGATGTAATAGTGAATATCTTATATCAGTCCCACACGAGTCACCCAATTAACATCACATCAATATGCCCAAAATTCCAAATTGTTCGTATGAGTTTTAAGATGTAACAGAAATATATATTGCAAAATGAAAGTACGAGAAAATAGTAGCAACATTAATGAATATGATATTGTAATAAATAACAAACTAGTAGAAAACGTAGTTTTTGCATATACCCAGTATCATTTGTGAAATACTAGAATAAAGAGCGTGAAGAGAGTGTAATATTCTGTAAAAGCCAAACAGGTATACTGATTTGTATTACAAAACTGGCATGAAGTAAAAAGACCGTTTAGTCTAGATATTACTTATTTCAGGGCATTACACAATGTAAATTTAAACACTATGTTAACGCTTCATTGGTCCTTGTTGACAATTGAATAAGCAAGACCGAGAATACTTATCATTCTTCAAAATTCCCAGGTTGCTGCTTGAATGAACATATTGATCAAATTAAGATCTTAAATAACTGTTAGATACTTCATGCATTGTCTAAACTATATACAAAGAAGCTAGAGAAGAGATAGTATATGGTACCAGTATATGTAGAAGAAACCAATTTAATAGCACTTCACAAATAAGTCTGGATAAATACAGTGTATAATACTATATATTGTGTGTTGTTGTTTTTTTGTCATTCCATGACACAAAAAGCATATAAGCAGAGAGTTTACGTAAAAACTTTATATGATGCTGGTTGGACTCTCCAAAAATTGCTGCAGACTTGAAATGCCCCCATGCACTGTAAGGTACAACCTAGATCGTAAAACCGAAACAGGTAAATTTAAAAATGGGAAAGGAAGAGGAATAGCAAAAGGCCTGATGACCATGTTGCAGTTGGTTTATAATCTGCGTTTCATCATTTGAGGACAATTTATTACTTTCTATGAATGACTTCGTATAATTATCTATAAAGCTTACTATTTTATGTACAGGCGTTTCATAAACTTTGAATGAGAATCTTTTATTTTACCATATTTTTAGTTTCTAGCATAAATATATATATACAAATCAAAAAACCACCAAATAATGAAAGTATTGGTCAAAACTCTCTTTGTTAATCTGAAGATGACCTAGAAAGGTCGAAACATTGTTCTCTATTTTATTAGTGAAAGTGTTAATACCCATACAAGCCGTCCTGAGATATATATATTGGTGCAACAAATAATAATAAAAATCATCTTCCCTGTTTAACTGGTGTTTTCTTGACAGTCAACTCTCTTAGTAATGATCTGTATCATCTAAGTTTCTGTTTTATATATTCGTCACAGGAACGTTACTACTCTGTTAAAAAAATATATAAAACACATTTACAAGTACACAAGATAAAGGGATTTTTAGCTCCAGCAATTATTCCTTTAATCTGTTTATTTATAGCTTTATGTAACGCACGAAGCATTCTCTTGATGTTGTGTAATTCTCAGTATCATGATGAATGAATGTAAAGAGACTGTGAGTACAGCATATGAAAGCCATTTATTTATATACCCAATAACAACATCTTTCTCCACGTCACAGTTATAATAATTGATGATATGAAACGGACATGACACAGTAGATTTTAGAAGCTGATCAACCTTAGGACATCCAGAAATTCCAGATTGTAACAAGACTTTCTATATTCTCTTTTACAAACGATAGTAAAGTTCTCTTTCGATAATTTAGCCACACTTCACAAGTAGGGATAGTTAATATTTCTAGATTTCCAACGAATGCTATGAGTATGCTACATCACCAAATTACACTGATGTCGATTAGAATCTGTAAAAATATTTACTTGAAAACGGTTGTATAAACAAAAACTTTATTATATACCCAATGGATAAATATGTTAATACAGGATCTTTAATTGCATATAACTTAATTCATCAGATAAAACCCTTCTACTTCTGCAACAGTTACTGTGATGTTAATCATGTTAGTAAAATTTATTGTGTATATGTTTAGTTAAACAATATTTTAAACTTAATAAAAACCTGACGATGATCGAAGAAGGTCAAAACGTTGCTCACTCCTCTACGTAAAAAAAAATTCTCAGCCCAAACGAGCCGTTTTTACATATATATTATAAACTTGTTTTGGTTTGTTTGTTTGTTTTGGAATTTCGAACAAAGCTACTCTGAGGGCTATCTAAAGCTAGCCGTCCCTAATTTACCACTATAAGACAAGAGAGAAGGCAGGTAGTCATCACCACCCACTGCCAACTCTTGGGCTACTCTATTACCAATGAATAGTGGGATTGACCGTCACATTATACGCCCCTACGGCTGGGAGGGCGAGCATGTTTAGCGCGACGCGGGCGCGAATCCGTATCATAATATCATAATATCAAACAGACGAACATAACTTCTATAATGTATCATGTAATTTTAAACTGGTACTTGTTGTTAGAAAGCCTCCAGAAAGACTCTTTGATCTTCCTGGAGCAGATATTCGTGTTAATGTCTCCAATGATACATTATTCATTAGTCAATGTAACATATTTTATAATTTTGGCATCATATTTCATTAACAAATTATATTATTTAACAGAAGTTACGTATATCAGTTGTGATTTGTCCTTTGACATACCTAAACAACCCCAGAAACAGTTAAGACAGTTTTGCAACTGACCTTCTGTCTGGATTAAAATTTATGTTTTCAGGGATCAGCTCAGTGAGAGTAGTACTTTTATCAAAACATGATAGTAACACGCATAAAACTCCTAAATCATGTTTTGTTCCTTACAGAAGCCACCTTTTAATGCATGTTGCATTTTAACCCTCTCAGAATTATGTATATATTCTTATCATCAAGTACTTACTTGGCTGTAGTTATTGGTTATAATACATCTATGATTAGGCATTAGAGCTATAGACCACGGTGGATTAAAGTTGTTTCTATATACAACATTGCATACAGAAGCAATGGTAATGTATCTAAAGGAATTTACACTACATGGCCAAAAAGTATGTGGACACCCCTTTAATTAGTGGGTTCGGCTATTTCAGCCACACCCATTGCTAACAGGTGCATAAAATCAAGCATACAGCCATGCAATTTCCATGGACAAATATTGGCAGTAGAATAGGTCGTACTGAAGAGCTTAGTGACTTTCAACGTGGCACCTTTCCAACAAGTCAGTTCGTCAAATTTCTGCCCTGATAGAGCTGCTCCGATTAACTGTAAGTGCTATTATTGTGAAGTGAAAACGTCTAGGAGCAACAACAGCTCAGTCACGAAGCGGTAGGACATACAAGCTCACCGAACGGGACCGCCGAGTGCTGAGGCGTGTAAAAATCGTCTGCTTACAGTTACAACACTCACTACCGAGTTCCAAACTGTCTCTGAAAGCAAAGTCAGCACAGGAACTGTTCGTCGGGAGCTTCATGAAATGGGTTTCCCTAGTCGAGCAGCCGCACACAAGCCTAAGATCACCATGCGCAATGCCATGCTGGAGTGGTGTAAAGCACACTGCCATTGGACTCTGGAGCAATGGAAACGCATTCTTTCGAGTGATAAACCACGCTTCATTATCTTGCAGCCTGATGCACGAATCTGGGTTTGGGGATGCCAGGAAAAGCTACCTGCCTGAATGCATAGTGCCAACTGTAAAGTTTTGTGGAGGAGAAATAATGATCTGGGGCTGTTTTTCATGCTTTGGGCTAGGCTCTTTAGTTTCAGTGAAGGACAATCCTAATGCTACAGCATACAATGACATTCTAGAGAATTATGTGCTTCCAACTTTCTAGCAACAGTTTGGGAAAAGCTCCTTTGTTTCAGCATCACAATGCCTCCATGCACAAAGCGAAGTCCATAAAGACATGATTTGCTGAGGTTGGTGAGAAAGAAGTTCACTGGCCTGCACAGAGCCCTGACCTCAACCCCATCTAACACCTTTGAGATGAATTGAAACGCCGACAGCGAGCCAGGCATTTTCGCCCTACGTCAGTGCCTGACCTCAGTAATGCTCTTGTGGCTGAATAGGAGCGAGTCCTCGCAGCCATGTTACAAAAATCTAGTGTAAAGCCTTCCCAGAAGAGTGGAGGCTGTTATAGCAGCAAAGGGAAGACCAACTTCATATTAATCCCCATGATTCTGGAATAAGATATTCAACAAGTATATATGGGTGTGATGGTCGGGTGTCCAGATACTTTTAGCCATGTAATGTATGTCACAGATTGTGAGAAATGTATCCTTGAACTGGAAACAGCACAGTCGAAGTATATCTACATCAGATTGGCAGTATCTAAAGTAAAATAAGAAATGATAAATATAAAATTCAACAGCAGCAAAACGTAATTAATAAGAATCAATAATGATAGTCTTTTTTATCAACAAAAGATTTTCACGAGAACTACAAAAGGCAATTAATAAGAAAAAACAATTATAATGATTATTGAAAATCAAAGATGTACTCTACTTCCTTGTATCAACTGAGTAAAAACTGGCATCCAGAATACATCCCCGATGTTTCTGATTTCACTTGTTGTTGAAAGAGTAAGGAAAATATCCTTTCTTCAGTTGTTTTAATCCAAATGTTTTTGGAAACAATGACAAAGACATGTGTAAATTGTAGTTGACAATTATCCATATTCCAAGACCTTTGATGGTCATGATCATAATTTTTTCACTGTTTACAATAAACTCAGGTTTTATCCCTTGACTAATAAGAGAGTTAAAAATAAAGTAGCCATCAAGACCTTTCATAAGAATTTACAGATGTCGTCACATGGATTATATTTTTTTGAAAACTGTTTCCTTTATATTAAAATCGCGAACCACAAAGCAGTTCACCTCCTTAATTGCTGTTTACTGATTTGTCTCAGAATTTAAAAAATACATATTCATTTGAAAGGTCTTTGAAATATTTTTCCTGAAGAAAACATGAATGATTGTTTAAGACATATAATTTACGTCTTCACAAACGAAGTTACCAGAACGGTGAAATCCAGGATTACGTTTCTATATGTCAATAATGATAACATTTTTGCACTGGTAAAATTTATCACACGAAGATTTCATTGGTCATAGATTTATAATGATTGTGACCTTCTACAGATTTACAAAATATCTTATAATCAGAAGAAATAGACTTTTAAAACAATCATTACTATAACAAACGTTACAGTACTTTGAACAATGATGTTTGTTTAAATGCTCAAATGATTTGTTGCATGCAGAAATATTATAATTTATTCAGAGGAAACATTTCATTGACGTTATAACGTCAAAATGGTGATCGTGATACCACGAAAGATTTTCTCTGCGTGTGAAAAGCCTTTATATATCACACGATTAAGGTTTTTCAGACGAAACTACATGTATTTGAAAATGACGTTCAAATTTAGTAATATCTTCTATGCCACTTGGACCTTGTGAAATATTAGCCATGCGATTCTATAATGTTTGCTGTTGTTTCTAATATAATTGTAATTTCAATCTTTCTGAGTGATGCTTTTAGCACAACAAAGCTCGTCATTGTTGTTAGTTATAGGAATAATTAATTTTTCTTACGCCTGCCAAGACTGATATATGATAATTTACATCTGGTACTACCTACTCGTTCCAGCATAGTAACTTCAGTTTTATACAGGGTGGCCCGTAAGTCCTTACCCATCCATATATCTAATGTATCCAATGTACCTGTGTGTTGTCCCTCATTCTCATTGCGCTCATGTACTTGTCACAATACGCTCTTCAAGTGTAAATAGGCTTACGTCGGCCATATTTCTCTGAAAAAAAGAAACAAATTTATAATAAATGCGTAATTGAATATAACATAATAACATATGGATGGGTAGGGACTTACGGGCCACACCTGTACATATATATATATATATATATATTTTACTTTGATTTACTTTTTTCTACTGTAGTTCAAATCATTTCCGATGTTAAAATATCCTTATTCTATAAGCATGTGCTGATTGGTTTATCAACATGGTTTGACTAAACACATATTCTTACTTCGCTTTACTATTTACTCTATCGTTGAGTATGTTTTGAATATTAGTATTTAAAGTTTCCAAATTATTAAACGGTATGTATAGAACTATATTTGTTGGCTTTTCAACATGGCAAAGTGAATATTAATTAGTGTTTCTTTTCATACAAACTTTTTTTTTTGTTGCAGAACAGAATTGTTATCGTGGAAACTTGGAACAACGACCGCGTCTTCTAATGACATCATCCCACCTCTCCATCCACTACACTCTGCAGTGGCATCATCATCTTGAGATGTTCAAATGTTGGGCTGAATTACTAATGAATCACCTGAAATTTAAAATACCTGAAATATAAATCTCTTCCTGCTGAAAAAAATCAAAGATTTAAAAGATGATGAACAATGTAACATGTACCTTCCATAATTTAACCAAGTTGTTTAGTTGCCATTTGACCTTCTCTGTTCTATAACATTCTTATAACAGTTATACTAGGAATCTTTTGCAAACCAATTCATTCAGTTGCAGTTGCTTAATTATCTTCTCTGTCCTTTCACGTAACCTTTCAAAACATTTTCTGCACGCTTAGAATCACTGTAAAACAAGTCTTATTCCTGAATGAATTGCATGATAGGTAATATTATAAAAGTACAAGTCATCAGTTAGGTGGACATCCATTTTGAACAAGTTTCCAACAGGTTGGTGAGATACAATCTATTTTGTATTGGTCTGTCTGAATGACTCGCTGTAAAATGTTTTAACGTTAACTATGATAACGTTTTCCTCTTTAACAATTAACAAATTGTTGTTATTGCTGCCAAACAATCTGCATTTGGGTTCATCTCTTAAGAGAACACTCTTCCATCTTTCTAATCTTATGTTTGATTTCTGATGCTAACTTTAGCCTTTTGATTGCTTATTTCTACTAAACACTTGTTTTCAAGCAGCCACATCTATAAAGATCACTTCTTTATAATGTGTTCTTTACTGTTTCTATAACTTGCATTAACTTCTGTATTTTATGGCTAGATGAAAAGAAAGATCTCCCCTCACATATCACGATCTTGAATTATTTAATATCACTTTTGAAGTTTTCCTTTCCTTAGGTTTATACATTGACTACTTATATCATCAATACTACTACTTTTCCATACTTGGGATTAGCAAATTTTCCTGTACAATGGAGTGGGATTTCTATACCAATTGTATTTTTGTCAATGTTATTTCTTTTCCAGTACTGTGTATATGGAATACAGTTATATATGAGGTCATATACACAATTCTGTCTCTTTTACCAAATCCCAGTCTTACTAAGCTACTAGGATACTTTGTGTGAATTTGTTTTCATTTGATGATCCATTCAACTCTTGATGGCAAATTTCTTCTAGAATTTCAGGTTATAGCCATCTATTATGTTCACAAGTATCTAGCAACTTTCCCTAAAATGTGTATATTAACAACTCAGCTTAACTACATAACCTACTATCTTGTTGTCATCCTGTGATAGCCATTGGAAGCTCTAATGATAGCCAACCTTATCATGGTTAACAAATACCTAAATTTTAAATCACTCCCTATTCAACTTCCATTTGTTGAATATCAAATAGGTAAAGCCTACTATTACTCATTCTAAGTGGTGTACTATTTACCAACTTGTTGTTTCTAGTAATCACAGAAAGAAGAAATCTACTCAATGTAATTGCTAAACAGAGGGTTTGTGAACATGGAAAAGTAGTGTCATTTTTTCGACTATTTTTTCCTCTTTTTGAATTTCTCTCTTGCTACCTAAACAAATATTTACTTGATACATTTGCAACATGAAGGTATATTATATATTATGTACCTGCTTTTATTGATATACAAATTTTAAAAAAATTACATTTTGTTAATTTTATGTAGTAAGCCATAAATATGTCATCCATAAAACAGTTAAATTGTCTTTGCATCTTTGTTGGTCTTAACAGCTAATAACATCTACTCTGCAACATTATACATTAACGTTGAAAAGGATCAATGCATGTAATGTGCATTTCCTGAGTAGATGATGTCTGTGTGTTACAACTGACAAATTCTGTGTGAGAACGACTAAGGTATATGGTGATGCCACCCAAAGGAAAATGATTTGAGATTTCTTACATTATCTAAGTATCTATTTATTCTCAGTTCTACCTGGTTTCTGTTTCAATATAAATCTACAGAAGTCAATCCCAAGAGAAGGAAAGCTGTGGAGTTATACCCCAACTAAGTAAAAGTGATTGGTCTTAGTACACTTTTGTGTGTGTGTGTGTGATTAAAGATTGTGTTCAATATTCCATCAAACAAGTCTATTCTCCTTATTTTCTTACATAGGCTTATAACTTTTGTTTCAAACACAGTTGCTTTAGAAAATTTCAGTCCGATCCTGTTGTTATTAAGTTGACCTACTTCATACCTGTGAGGAAATCAGTTCACTTCGGATTACCACAAGGAGAAAGTGTCACATCACAGGATTTATTATGGACTTTTATATTTTGTTAATGTGCATACTGGCCTTTGCTTGATCTCTTCACTTACATAAGTTTAAAGGAATGCTCTTACTAGAAAGAACAGATTATTCTGGATTTAGAAGTTCTTACGAACTACCTATCAATAATAAAGCATTCATACTCATTGATCAAACCTTGCTCCTGAGGATTAATTTTGGTGCAGAGAATGGAGGATAACTGAGGATTTTAACATGAATTAGAATCTGTTGGATTCAAGTATAACTTT
>NC_134827.1:88369116-88408481 GCF_004210375.1 Tachypleus tridentatus | reverse complement strand
ACAAACAGTCTGTAATGTCAATATTAAATATAAAGTTTAAACCAGCTTAAAATTACTACATTCGCTCCAGAGTTCTAAACCCAAGATGTCATCTATTTACAAAATACGGAATAGGAGGGACTTATTTGGTTTAAATATATTACCAATACTGTTTGTGTGCCGCTTGTTACTAAGAAGCACTTTCCTGGACTACTCCATCCATTACATTGCCAAATCCAGTTCCAGAATTTAGCTAGTCTTTTCCAACAGCTGAATGTGATAGGAAGAGGAGTATCATGGAAGTCATTCATACTCAGTTTGAAATCATTTCAAACTTTAAATGATGAAATAGTGATAAATATGTCATGTCTTTCACTGAGCTATTTAAGGGGACTACATTTGACAACATTGAGTAGCCTCCCAGCTGAGAGAGCCATTATAACTATAAGGAATTGGTAGCGACCTTCTTTAACAGGTATAGGTGTTGCACCAGAGAAATTATATCACTAAGATCCTAGAGTGAGAGAAAAAGGAGGTTAGGGCTTAGCTGAACTTGCACAGGAAGTTCGGAAAGATTCTCATGCAATTATTGAATCAAAATGCTCCTCATGAAATGATAGATTCGTTGACACCCTAGCTAATAAAATGTATGGGGTGCCATAACAGGTCATAAGTAGGAGCTCCTCCTTAGTGGAGCTTTGAGGTGAATATTAAAGTGCAAGGGTATTAAGGCTGCAGATAAACAACAAAGATACTCCTCATACCCTCACCAAGGTATGGGATCATCCAGATTAAGTAATACTGAAACATTAGCCCACACTGATAATAGCCTAGAAGGACTAAAAAGCTTAATTAGACAATTAATTACACAAAATGTATGGAATAAACCCCAAAACAACAGGTGTTTCTGAGTATAATTTGAAAGGAAATATTGTCAAGAATTGCAAATGAAAGCTTGTATAAGGAATAGGAACTCCTCTCTTAAGACACTTGAAAAGACTGTGAGGAATCAAAAGTTGTTGTTAAGGCACCAAAGAAACAATACTCCAAATACAAATCTTTAATTTAAACGAAATCAAAGATACAACAAAAGGTTAACCAGACATTGGGAAGCAGGAATTAGTTGTACCTATGAGACCAAGCATTGATAATGAGTGTAAACACTTTAAGGAAAGGACATGATGGGATAGAAAAAAAAACACAACCTGATATAGAGAAAAAATTACAGTCAAAGATGTAGCATCCATAAATGACGATGATAAACTGGTTTATTCCCACAATTATCTGAAATATGCTCAAATAAAGAACATGAATACAAAACCAATTTCCAGAGACTGAAAATGTTGAAAAAAAAACCTCCATCGCAAACAGTTGCTTCATATGCTCTGAAAATACAGAATTTTATTGTGATTTCCATCATCGTTCTTCTATAAAGTTACTCAATTTTATTAGTTACCATTAACTCACAGTCTTCCATTTTCTTTCTATTATTCTTAAAATAGAGTAATAGCAACTATAGACATCATAAATCAACTGTTTTTCATTATTAAGTATTATACTCTAATTCTACAATTTAAAAACTCCTTGTATATTCTCTCAGTTTATTACCTATTTCTTAAGCTCCCTAACCACTATCGTTGTAAGTATTGTTCTAATGTTGACATTCTATATTGTTTGCTAGTATTATGTCAAAGAGCATGGCCCTATCAAGGCAAGACAGAATTGCTGTACAACTACGTACCACATTTTTATTATATTATAATATAGCATTTGAAGTTACACCATGAAACAAACAAGAAGAAGAGAAGAGGGTCAAAAGAAACCACTATCAATCAAATTATGTCAAATATAAATAATCAAGAAAGTTTTAAGAAAAGATTATAAATAATATAAAAGCACCAGAGTTAATGAGTTAGTTAGACAGAGATAATTAGTGAATCTATTGCATCTATTACCATATTAATGAACGATTTGCTGAATCAGCGAGTATGCTGTCCATTTTAAAAGATCGTGCCGTATATATAAAAATAATGTTTGTGTCTTGTTTTATTAATGAGTTGGACCAATAATTTGTATGGTACAAAACATGCTCTCCTTTTGTCACGTTGCCCAGGGTTTCCATTATTTTTAGCGAATAATAAAATTAATCAATGATAGAAACCGTTACTACATTAATTTTAATAAATATCCTTAGATATTTCCAAGCAGCACACACCCTAACCTTCTAAAGTGAAGCCAGTCACTACCATTACATTCGCCATTGCCCTTAATTCTATCTTACTGGTTCTACCAGTACCAGTGTTGCTCTAAACTTACCTCCAAAGAAATAAATTGACTGCAAATACTTTATAGCAGTCTAACTGCCCCTAATAAAATATTATATATTGCAATTCAATGACAATCGTCAACGATGCATAATATTCATTAGGCTTACTTTAAATCTAAACTACAGGGGCGGCCATGTAAGTCACTACCCATCCATACATCTTATGTATCCAATGTATCTGTGTGCTGTCCCTCATTCTCATTGCGCTCATGTACCCACGTACTTGTCACAATACGCTCTTCAAGTGTAAATGGGCTTACATCGGCCATATTTCTCTGAAAAAAAAAGAAACAAATTTATAATGCATGCGTAATTGAATATAATATAATAACATATAGATGGATAGGGACTTACGGGCCACCCTGTATGTATAGCGTGTTCTAACTTTGAGAATCGGCAGTAAATCACTGTGACGAGTTTAGTGGAATAATTTTAAATAATATATATTTATATATACTAAGAAAATACGTCAAAAAGAAGAAAAAAAGAATGAAGGAAAGAAAGGAAAGGGAAGAGAGTAAAAAGAAATAAAGACAAAAAATAAAATATAAATCATTAGTAATAATAGTCTACAAGGTGTTATGGGGGTATTTTAGCTTCATGAATTAGAACTAATTCGACAGATGTCTTGATATAGATCTTATTACATAATCATCAGCTGCTCAAGTATGGATGTAAACACAAATATGATATCTTTAATTTACGTACAAGTTACCATGGTTTAGTTTCAAGTATGAAGTTGTTTGCGTTTGGATATTGTACATATATATTACCATGCTATAGGTCTAAATACGATGCTCCTTTTGTCAGATGTTGATCAAGTGTTTATGAAAGTACAACTACCACTTGATTGATTTACAGATCTTATGTTACATTTAGCTTCAGTTTAATTTTGGAGAATGGATTAGAAATATTAGTAAATAAGTATTGAAATAGCAAAATGAATAAATTTGTCTTATACCAAAGTCATATTTCTCTGTCCACTCCAAATTTTGCGTCGCAAATCTGTAATATGACCTCTGTCCCACCGGAGAATATAATTAATATGTGATATGAGTTTATGTTTCAAAAAATCGTATCATTGATTTCTTCAGTATTCTTGGGCGTGTATGACAATATGAATGTTTGCTACTCAAATAAGATCAACTAAAACTGAACAAGTAATTATACCTAAAATAGGTCGATTGTTATTGACATGAAATAAAGCTACCACTCATTTAGAATTGCAAATAAGTCTTGTCTTTAATTGGAGACTTGAGCTGAATTTCAGACAATTAAGAGGAACGTGTTTATTATGATAAACATTTATAGTAGAACGATAAGAAAAAATACAGTTACGTCTCTGGTAATGGTAATTAGACCAAAACAATCATATTTAGCTGGGTGCGTTTCAGGGTTCTTTAGAGGTTATTGTGCTTGGATTGGTTGAGAATTGTCTGTTTCACCGTGAAGCACTATTAAAGTAAGTAAGAAGTAGCTCATCTGTTGCATGTGCAACATTTTAATGACGTGGTCTAGTTTAAAATCGTTAGCTGTAATAATAATCAATTTTATTTTACGTAATTTACAAAGAAAATTGCGTTAAGGATTAATAGTGCAATATTATATATCTTTAACATTAACTAATTTATTATTATTCTCTTATATGAATTAACTTTACTGTCATCTAATCAGCAATTTAGTTTGTTTTATTTTGCGACATTTTACTATTACTTGGGCTTTCCTCCTTTCGAAGAACTTTGCACAACCTGCCACTTTATAAATGGAGCAAAGATATTTGCAATCTGAAAACGGAATAAAACAATACACACCAACTTGCTGCATATTGGAGATGCTACAATTATAGCTAGCTCAAACACCCCAAAACCAGTCCGTATTGAGTGGGCGTCGCACCTTTCTCTTCTGCCTACAAAAATAATTTTTTTCATATCACTGAACCTAGTCTAAATCAAAACAAAACATTTGTTTTGTCATAAAATATAAAAACTAAACACAATTATAATACGTGTTCTAACTACAATGACTAATTTGTGCAGATAATTACGTGATAAAATATAAAATGTTTTCGAATTGCAATGATTATTTTTAAGAAATCCATTTTTATTAATCTTACGGATTTCTGGTTCATTTTTATGGAAACAAATCAAGTTTATGTGTATCTTAATACATCGGTTTATATCAGAGTTCTCAAGTGAGCATATAACGGTTTAAGTTACGTTAACTATTGAATTAGTAATATCCAAATTAGGCAAGTATGGAGGTCACAAAAAATTTGAGATAAAACGTAAAATAAGGTAATCACTACAGCGTATATTCAGTTTCCTAATGTGGCTCAGAATTTTGATGGAAAATACTAAAGAATATGAGGAAGCTGACAAAATTATTGTTCTATATTTCATGCCTTAGCAACGTCTGCAGAATCGCCATTGTCGCTCTATTGAAATTAACCAAAAAAAGTTAAGTGAATACTTGTACTAAACTACACAGACAGAGATGGTTTGGTCGTACAACCAGAAAGAACACAGAGAAAATAACTGAAGCAGCACTGAAATGGATACTAAATAATTACAAAAGGTTTGTTTGTGTAGAAGTAAACACGAAACTACATGAAGGGCTATCCATTCTCTCCCCACCACGAGTATCGAAATCTAGTTTTTAGCAGCGTGAGTCCACAGACACACCGCTGTGCCACTGGAGGCAATTACAAAAGGAAAAAAAGAATAAAACTTAGAAGGAGATAGTAAACGGTGAGATCTATGGTATTGTAAAAACCTTTGGAAGGATATGTATCTTAATAAAAGGTTGAATGGAGTGAAATAAGTTAATTTAAGCTATGTGCAGCTTGGGAAAATAAATAAATAAGTAGTAATTAATATTCAATTACCAAGTCACTAAAAACCTTGCAATAACTAACTCTTCTTCCAAAACACTACAAACAGTGAAACTACCGTTGAGTAACACATTCACTGCCATGTTAATAAAGTAACAGCACTAAAAGACAAAGAAGACATATGTTTTAGTATGTCGTTACATATCTGAAACTTGACATTGTTAAGTTTTGGAAACTTTGAAGGTTTGAAGGAGAGTATATTGTTCTCATGGTGGTACAAACATTCATGGTAGTGCTCTAGAGGGTGACATATGTCATCACGGTAGTGTTTCAGAGAGTGACATCTGTCTTCATGATACTGTCTTAGGATATAACAAATATGTGTTCATGGCAGTGCTCTTGAGAATGGCATGTGTGTTTATAGCAGTGCTTTAAAGGGAGGAATATGTGTTCATAGCATTACTAGAAGCGGAGACATATTATGTGCCCAACGCAGTGAAATAGTTCATTTTACTATTAAACAGTTGCTATTATATCAGTTGACGTCAATTGAATACAAATCATAACCGATAACTGAAAGTTATTAGAGTACAAATTAAAGAAGTTTAAGGAATGTTTCTCAATACGCTCATTGTGATCGTATATTCCACTGATTTACTTCTTATAAACTAAAGAATGATCAATAACTGTTGTTTGTTAGATTATGTTACTGACAAAGAAGTGTGAGAAAAGCCCAAGGACATCTAAACTATAACAGTTAATCAGTCTCCTAATTTTAATGTTAGCTTTCAAATTATTTGTTCTATCGCTGTAACTTTTAGATAATGCTTTTAGTGTCTGTTGAGACGTTGTACATAAAACATTTTTCGGTCAAATTCTTCATTTCGTTTATATCTATTCTCTTATAGCTTATTTCTTATGGGCTACATGATGTTCATTTCCTTCTGTTTCTCATTTTTCATTCAATTTGTTTACAGTTGTTTATTACAGATTATATAACATTTCTACTGTAATTACCGTTATCTATTTTTGTTCCTCTGCTTACTGAAAATGGAATTGTAAAGATTCTGAAACGTCTAACAAATGATTCGTGTAATTACGTTCTTTGTTTTTCTTTATTATTTAAATACTTTTTTCCAAAAAATGAATCGATTATTCATGTACATCTACGACGATAGGGAAATGATTATCACAAAACTTATAGGACTATTAAAAAATTGGAAAACAAAACAAACGAACAAAATAAATATTTACATCAGTTTTTTTAACACAATACAACTCTGTCATTAACATCGAAGTTTCTTCAATTCAGTTGTTAATCGAAGCCCTCAAAACGCAATAGTATATCCGTGAAAAGACAGACAAATGTTCAGTCGAAACAAGTATTATGTTCCACTATCAATAAAATTCTTCCTTGTGTTTATAAATCATTGTTTGCTTACCTATTATACCATGGTTGTTAAAAGCACTCATTTGATGAAGAACTTAGATTGAAATCCCGACACAAGTATTATTTTTCATGAAAACACGGTTTATTTCAACTGCATTGCACTCCCCAAATTCATATCATTGCTGGACTTCAACCGCATTATTAACCTTATCAAACGGAATAACGAGAGGAAAACTGTTAGAAACGAACACGTACATTGTGTTAAATTAAAACAAGCAGCATAGTTCATAGTCAAGTCTCCCCTGACCATGTTACCTTCAACTATAGTAACATCACTATAAGTAGTAATCAGAAAACTGCACCAGCCTCGTGACTGGACCTTCAACTATAGTAACATTACTATAAGTAGTAATCAGAAAACTGCACCAGCCTCGTGACTGGACCTTCAACTATAGTAACATCACTATAAGTAGTAATCAGAAAACTGCACCAGCCTCGTGACTGGACCTTCAACTATAGTAACATCACTATAAGTAGTAATCAGAAAACTGCACCAGCCTCGTGACTGGGTTTATCTGTATCATCATCAAAACTCTGCTACGCCAATTATTTATATTCTCAGGAACCTTCGTACCGGAAATTAAAATATATACGTTTTTTTGTTTTATTTTAAGAGTAATGTTAATCAAGCGTATGATTTGCTTACTATTAAGTTGGAAAATATAGAACTCTCCATTTTCTATAACTATAACACCGGTGAACACCCTCTAATTTGAAACTCGAAGAACTGAAAAATGTTCAAGCAGTGAAAAAATCATAATCATTCGAACGATAAAAGGAAATCGAGTTGTTATTCTAAACAAAACTATGTTTTAAAATTCCTTGGCATTCTTATGATCGCACTTAGTTCAAACTTATAAATAAAGAATCATTGTTCCATACTTTACAATTCGAAAAAAAACTCGGTTTTCTGAGAACTTAAGCAATAAAAGTATTATTTCTGATTGTCACTATGTATTATCATTTATCTCAGGCAAACCTCAATTTATTATATTACGTTTTATAATTGAAATAGACTAAAACTGAGTTAAATTGTTATTTAGAGTTAGAAGTTAATTAAATGTCGATATGCATCAAATTTATAATATCTGTCAACAAGATTATTACACACAGTTTATAATTACAAATATATTTTAATATACAAAAATAATACAATTTATAATAGTGGTTATTGCAAATAATGATTTATATAAAAACGTTTTACAAGCTTACATACAATATTGAGTTTTCTATCTGGTCTGAAATTGGATATCTTATCGAGGGTTCACGATGAGCGAATTAATTTTGAGTTGATAACGGGTAACTAGCTAGCTCTGCGTCGAGTTTTTCACCGATGAAGTTATATAATGTTTTAGTAGTGTAAGACCAGAGGAAAGGCAGATAGTCATCACGACCCACCGCCAACTCTTGAGCTACTCTTTTACCAAAGAAGAGTGGGATTGATCGTAACATTATAACGCCCCACGGGTGAAAGGGCGAGCATGTTTGGTGTGACGGGGATTCGAACCCGCGACCCTCGAATTATTAGTCGAGTGATAGGAACATAATTGACCGAGATGTGTGAAAGCATCAAACATTCTGAAACATGTACTTGTTTGTAGTGACAATCATCTTGTAACCACTGGATGGTTTCAGATCATCTTAAACTGCATAAAATTATTATTTATTACAAATTAAAGAAACATTACCCATAAGATATTTAAATCTGGAACTAAATTAGTGATTTTTTTCGGCGTGTAATTAAAGTATGTTTTAAAAGATTAATTGAACGTTTTATTAAATTTTGTTTGACAGTAAGTACACATAAAAATCATTCTTCTATTAGGTGAAGTTGCTTTACTTAAAACCATAAGTGCTTTTAAGTACACATTTTTTATGAAATTGGTTAAGACAAAAGTCATTGGCAGTATAGGAACGTCTACTATTTGCATATAAAACTTAATTTTAACTTTGGTTTATATTTAGTTGTCACTCACCTGTCTCGGAAAAAATGGAGCTTGTAAAGAAACGCATGCAGCTATGCAGAAATTCCCATAGCACAAAGTGGCAAGAATATAGAACTGCTGTTTACAAAATGAACTGATTTTCAGTTTTTTTTGCCACAGTTGTATTTTTTCCCCTGAACTTTCTCCATGCTTTTCGTTCCTCCCAGTTCCAGAAGATGGTGTTTTATCTGTGTGCAAACTTACAGAAGCGAATTTGTGTTTTGTTTTTGCGGCTTCGTACTGAAATATTGTGAATGCTCGATTGAAGACGGGTTTTCCTTTCTCGGCATTGTTGATTTAACAGGTACGTTATACCACAAATTAATCTCTTTAGCGCTTCGTGTTCTGAAAAATTAACAAAAAAAAGAAGTACTAGAAATACTGATTAATTGATATGAAAAGCATCTGACCCATCGAAATTACGAAAAAAATGTTATATATTTTTTTGTTCGAAAACTAAGTTATTGTACTGAAGAAAAATGATAAGAAAACTTGAATTTTTTTTGTACGTATGTAAATATTAAAACTAAATACATTTATTTTGGCTAAGGACCTATCGTCCGACAACATGTAGCTATATCATTCTTCGTGACAGAACCCAGAATGTGAGTTTTTCATTAGTGGGAGTCAGGAGAATAAATTCTGCGTCATCCTTGTATTTGTCCTTAGTTGCTTCGTTAATTTAAGCTTGCAGTGAGAAAATGGTAGTTAACATCAAACGAAACTAATAAAAAAGTGATGACTAATTGAAATAATAAACCAATTTACTGTAGCCGACATAATTATTGTAAAAATCAAACTATGTGAAGGTTGTGATTTTTCCACATGAATTGGCTTACAAAAAAAATGCGATAGATAATTCTTCAATCTCTACGTTTATCATTCAGCACAAAAGAAGTCTATACAGAACACATAATAATAGCGAATTTCTATGACTAGCAATTAAGAAGTTTTAGATCTATGAAACAACAAATATGAACGGAAGGAAGCTATTAGAATTCATAGAAGAAAAAAATGTGGTATTACTAAACAATAAAACACTGACGTATACATCATACGAGTAGGAAACAGTATGTTTATGTTTCCTCGATATAACCAAAAATTTGTAAAATTTAGAATAGAACAAGATGTTTATAGCGAACACTTGCTAATCTGGAATGTCTTTAAATTCATCCTCCATAAAAATAAACCCTACGAAACCGAAAAATATAATTATAAAAAATGCAAACTGGGACAAATATAAATTACTACTAGATAAACAACTAAAAACATACTAGATACTCTACTACAAAAAAAAAAACATACCAGATCAACTACTACAAAAAACATACTGGATCAGCTACTACAAAACACATACTGGATCAGCTACTACAAAAACATACTAGACCAACTACTACAAAAACATACTAGACCAACTACTACAAAAACATACTAGACCAACCACTACAAAAACATACTGGATCAACCACTACAAAACATACTGGATCAACCACTAAAAAACATACTGGATCAGCTACTACAAAACACATACTAGACCAACTACTACAAAACATACTAGACCAACTACTACAAAACATACTAGACCAACCACTACAAAAACATACTGGATCAACCACTACAAAAACATACTGGATCAACCACTACAAAAACATACTAGATCAACTACTACAAAACATACCAGACCAACTACTACAAAACATACTGGATCAACCACTACAAAAACATACTGGATCAACCACTACAAAAACATACTGGATCAACCACTACAAAAACATACTAGGTCAACTACCACAAAAACATACTAGATCAACTACTACAAAAACATACTAGATCAACTACTACAAAACATACTAGATCAACTACTACAAAAAACATACTAGATCAACTACTACAAAAACATACTAGATCAACTACTACAAAAAATGTTATCTTTACAGTCACGAATCAAACGGATATTGTTTCATACTATCAACCATTATCAAATGCCTCACCAAAATAATCAAAGAAACAATACCTACACAAAAATACTTAACAATGAATGGCACATGGCAATTACACACAGTGCAAATGGTGTGCCCACAACTAAATCACAAAACAGATCCGAAACAAATCTGGACTCATCTGATACCATTCAGATATGAATACTCTACTCATTTTTAAAACTAAGCAAACCAGTTTGTAAGAAAGGCAAAGAATTGAACAAACCATTTTTTTCAATAATTATAAGTAACATTAAAACAAAAAACTACAAATGAAACAACTACTACACAACAGCAAATATGATAAAAAAATAACAGTAACAAAAGTTCAACCACAACAAAGAACAAAGCTCCAGAAGAAGATAGCATACAAGTAATACTCCTTTACAAGGGTATTATAAATTTTAAACTTATGATTTAAATCAGGATACATCCCAGTTTTTTGTAAGCAATCAAGCAAACCAAATATTTATTGTCCAGTCACCCTTACCAGCAAAATAGGAAAAAAAATATTAAAAAGAATAATCAATAACAGACTATTCACATTTCTCGAAATAACTTCTAAAATTACCCGAAGAACAAAATAGATTCAGAAAGTTCAAACAGACAACTGGCCATCTAGTCAGACTCAGAGAATCTATAACAAAGAAAAATGCACTGTCGCATGTTTTCTCGTTATCAAGAAATCATTCTACACAGAATAACATAATGGTCTGAGGTTCTATATCTCGGAACTGGAACTTCCGTGAGGTATAATTCACTGGGAAGCAGAAAATACAAAATAGATGCAAAAGAAACCTTCTTTGAACCTTCTATTCCAGAGACAGATGCCCCACAGGGAGAGGTGGTTAGCCCCATTCTATTCATCATATACATAAAAAGTATGCCCATAAACGATCCAAGTCATGGGTATTCGTCGCAGTTAATAGATAATGTAGCGCTTTAGAAAGGTGCTCCCACCCCATCTATCACAGCTACAAATATCCAACCTCAATTAAATAGAACGCCAGAATACTGCCATAAATATCGTATCAAGATCAATGCATTTAAGAAACAATTAGTCATTTTTGCAAAATTAACTGAATACAAAAGAAAATTGCCAGAACTATGTATAAATGAAGAACTTCTCCAGGTTAAAACATCAGCTAAATTCTTAGGTCCACCATATGACACAAAATTAACTTGGATTGAACACATAAATATTATAAAAACCAAAGTTTGGTAGTAAACGAACTATTCAAGGAGTCTAACAGGTAAAAAACAGCTACCAGTAATAAAACAGGAAGCACCAACATGGATAACTACAGCACTAAGACAAATTAAAAGTAAATTACAAACACTACAGAAAACACTGCTTACAACAGCATACAGAGTGTCTAAATCAACTTCATGAGCATTTATACACAAATATGAAAACACTAACTGATAAATTATTTCGCGAAAAACTGGTAAAGGAATGATTTACTACGTGAACTCGGCCGTTTCTGCACACATGATGAAAAGTTTGTTTGTTTGTTTTTTGAATTTCGCGCAAAGCTACTCGAGGGCTATTTGCGCTAGCCGTCCCTAATTTAGCAATGTAAGATAAGAGGGAAGGCAGCTAGTCATCATCACCCACCGCCAACTCATGGGCTATTCTTTAACTAACGAATAGTGGGATTGACCGTTACATTATAACGTCCCTACGGCTGAAAAGACGAGCATGTTTGGCGCGACGGGTATGCGAACCCGCGACCCTCGGATTACGAGTCGCACGCCCTAACGCGCTTGGCCATGCCGGGCCAGTGATGAAAAGTAGGACTAAACACTTCTCTCCCTTTTATATTTATATTAGAAGTAAAAATAAATTATGAACAATGAAAACTGGACAAAAATATTATTTATAATTTTAATTTACAATGAAAATATTAAAATATGGTTTATATAAGTATATACCCTTGCCGAAACTTAAAATTATTAAAAAATTGCGAAAAATATGACTGGAACTTTCGTGTGGTGTGGAATTCACCACAATCAAATACAATGCACTTGTATTTAACACATGAATATCAGTATATATATATATATATAGTTATCGATATGGACTTGGCCCTGCGAAGGGTAAGATTAAAATGTTAGACTGTCTAAACTCTGACCCTCTTATTGTAATTAAATAAATATTGAACAGATATCAGTCAAGTGCAGGAGGAAGAAAGAGGTCTTCAAGAACTCTACCTAAACCAACAACAAGAGAACAAGAGTAGAGATATCAATAGAATGTTTATTGAGACTTTAAGCTACATATGCACAAACTGTAATTCACAGATAAACATTTATTGACATTTGACCTGTCGTTATCTGAAAACAGCAGAAACCAAGCAAGCGTTTTCCAACTACACGTAAATACAAAATACAGCACAACAAAGCGAATATTATGTTAGTTTTAAAGTATTATTTCTAATTACTACCTACAACTACTATAGGTCTTTTCTAGTCCACTAGAAGTAATAATTTTTATAATCTGCTGAGGTATGTACTAAAACAGAAGTTCTACATTTTCACTGGCAATATTTGTGCACTCAATGATATTTATGAATAATCAACAATAGCAACAGCTACGTTTTATAAAATTACATTTTAAGTTATTTCGAAGATTGCGGTGTTATACTTGGCACTTACATAATGTTCATATTCTGACAAAAAAATATGCAAAACTATTTAATTAAGTTTGCTATACTGACGAAACTGCAAGATTTAATTATTTAAATGACTTGTTGGTTTTCAGTATATTAACTCATGTCACAACTATTTTAAGGAGTAGTTGTAATATACCTTCTTGGTATTTCATTTGGGCTTATACAATGATCCTGTCACGAAAATGGCATTTTGTGACTAAAAAAATTTGTGTAATCGTCTTTACTTCTGGAATATTCTAGCATAACATAAAGTTAAATAACTAAAGTAGTTCGGTACCTAATTGTAGATGAAACATTACTGATATAATACTTCTCATAGTAATTTTATCAGATAATGGAACTCATCCGCATAAAAACCTTAACATAAGCTGCTTTACTTTTTTATAGATTAAGAGCTGAATACTCCAAACTCAGCATAGTAACAAGTACTTTTAGATTCATAATATGCAAAAAGAAAATAGTTCCAGATTTTTACCAAAACGACTTGACTTTTCTAATATATAAATTGAAGCCATCACTTACAAAATAATTAGTATACAAAAGGCTAGTATAATATAGTATATTTTGTGTTAATAAGAATTAACTCCCGATCACAACAGAATATGCACTTAAAATGATCTCCTAACTTATTGCACAACGTATTACAAAATTCCATCAAAATCTTATAAAAAAAAGTGTTTTTAAAAACCTAAATACCTTAGTAAATTTTAGCTATAGTAGCTAAAATTTAGCTACAATAAATAGCATTTTTCTTTAAGCCTAAATCAGTTAGAAAGTGTGTTATTTCTTCTGATAAAGCCGTAATTTCAAAATGTTGGCTCAAGTAAAACCAGTTATCTTTTCTGGAGTAATAGGTCTTATAACAGGCTTCATTTATCATTTTAACAATGAATACAACTCTCCAGGCTGCACTATAAATTCACAAAATGGTCAGTAGCTGCAAAATTTGCTTATACAAAATTAGCAGAATATGTATATCCATATATTTCGAACTGAAATCCACATTATCAGTGAAAGGTTCAATAACATATGACTTTTAAAACATTTGCACTGAATCTAACACATTTGTTTTAGGTACTTTTGTATTTTTATACCAACGAGAATAATGGATTTCATTCAAACCAATCAGATATGTATATATTTATATATATCTTGTCACATAACACAACAAAAACTGGAAAGGAATTATTTTTCATAACTAATACACTTAAAAAACTGTCATAAAAAGTTTTGCTCTTAAATACCTTTTATCAATTCCTTCGAGAACTTTAGAATAAGAAAATTCTATCCAACCTCTTTCAACATACTAGTCCCTGAAAATATTTGATCAACAACTTGAAAGAATGCAGCTCTAAAAGAATGCACTAAAAAACTTGCACCTTTCTACGTTAACATAACTTAGACTTTTAACTTGAACGTACTATCAACCACATGGAAGCTTATCTAGCGAGCTATTGGCTGAACCTTATCAGTAATCTCCACGTGGAAACAGCCTAAAGACATATTCATTATACAGGGTGTTCGGAAAGTCACTGTGTACTTATATACTCTTCAAAAAAAAAGCGCAAAAGGGATATTTTTTTATTTTAAAGAGAAATATATGTAATAACGTTACAAGCTCAAAGTATGTGATGTTACACGTGTTAAGGCACTAATTGTCAGACTAAAAGGACAATAAAAGTTGTGCACTTTGAAAACTGAGGAAAACAACAGATTTTTCGCCAAAACGCATTCGTGTCCAATAAATTTGTTTGAGAGATCTGCATGTTCTGCAAGTGCAACATGTGCAAAATCCCTATAAAAGTGACGGGTTCTCGGTTTCCATAGCTCAGTGTTAAGCCACCGACACGCAATACAGTTACGCCAAGACTGACTGAAGCACAACGCCATTGGTCGCTTGGAAGCAGGCGAATCTCGATCAGATGATGCCAGAGCTGTGTGTGTCCACCCAAGCACCATCACAAGGCTATGGAATCGTCACCAACAACATGGATCAACTCGTGACCGTCCACGATCTGGCAGACCTCGTGTGACCACGCCTGCACAAGATCGCTACATCCGGTTACGTCACCTTCGGGATAGGACCACCACTGCGACGTCTACTGCCTCAACTATGCCAGGACTGCGTAGGATTTCCGATCAGACCGTACGCAACCGTCTACGTCTCTACGAAATGCAGGAATCCGACCTCGACGTACAGTCAGAGGCGTCATCCTCACCCAGCAACATCGTCAAGCACGGCTTGAGTGGACTCGGGCACATCGGGTATGGCCTCATCGACGATGGAGGCATGTTTGGTTCAGCGATGAATCACGTTTTATGCTTCGTAGGCAGGATGAAAGAACCCGTTTTTATCGTCGCCGAGGTGAACGTTTTGCAGCAAACTGTGTGCAGGATGTTGATAGATATGGTGGTGGCAGCGTCATGATGTGGGCTGCCTTCGCCTACAATGCCAGAACAGATCTTTTGCACATCCGAGGGAATCTTACGGCTCAACGATACGTCGACGAGATTCTTAGGCCCCATATGCAACCCATCATGGTGAACGTCAACGACGTTTTTCAACATGACAACGCCCGTCCTCACACAGCCCGACTCACCACTGTCTTTTTGAGACACCACAACATCAACTTTCTTCCCTGGCCCTCCAGATCACCAGATTTAAACCCCATCAAACATCTTTGGGACGAGTTGGACCGACATCTGCGACGGCGACAACCTCAACCGCAGACTCTACCTCAGCTTGCAGCAGCTTTGCAGGCTGAGTGGACAGCCATTCCACAGGATTTGATTCGTCATCTCATCGCTTCCATGGGTAGGAGATGCCAAGCAGTTATTGATGCTCACGGGGGGCATACTCGTTATTGACGTTGAGTGACGTAAAACTTCAACTAGTGAGCGTGGACTTCGCCTTTGCAGACTTTGGATGCTCAGCAGTGAATGTGCAAAGTTTCACACATGTCATACAGAACTACCCGGAATAAACTTGTTAACAATTTGTCTCAAATTTTTCCTTTTGCGTTTCTTTTTTTGAAGAGTATATATTTATTAACAGACATGTTTCAATATAGAATACAGGAGGTTTGTTTGTTTGTTTTTAAAATTTCTCACAAAGCTACTCGAGGGCTATCTGTGCTAGCCGTAAAAGTGTTGGGACAAACTCAAAAATTAGATTTCAAACTACTTTCAAGACGTTCACATCGCCACGTGTGTCTGCCACTATCAAAACAGGATATTTATATTGTAAGTTTAGGCTAAATATTCCAAGCCCTCTCCGATTTTTCAGTGCAAGAGATTCGGACGTTCAAAGATCTATTGTCGTGGAACTTTAATGTGTACTCGTTGTGGTGGCAATAAACACGGCGCCTACAAATGCGAACTTGAATCATACTGTGTCAACTGTAGTGGTTCATACCCCTCTTACTTTCGTTCTTGCCCTAAGTTGGTGGTTGGATCAGAAAGAGGACAACGTATGGAGACTACAAATAATATCTGTTATCCAGAGGCTCTGAAATTAATGTCTCACACTCCATCTTAGACACACGCTGCTGCACTCTGTTCCACTGCTACAGTGAGAAGGCAAACAGATCTCTCCATGACTCCAACAGAGTAATTTTAAATCACCTCAAGAGTCTTTTGTCCTTCATGATTAAGAGAGTAGACGAAGCAGTGTTTACTCACATTTCTGTTCCCATTACTTCTTCCGGTGGCTCCCATGATCCACTTCCTTTGGCTCCCAGTATTAACGTTTCCTCGGGTCTATCTTCTTCTCCAGCCTTGAGATGCAGAACGATCATTTGTTCACACTCCTAGTCGCTGGAATCTTATTCCAATAACAGAGACCTGCCCAATCGACCCAGGACAGGATCCATGGATGTCGATAGACCTTGTTCTAATAAGGAGAATAAAGAAAAAGACGTGGTCAAAAACAGAAAGGGTCTCCACCCAATTGGTCTACACATAAGTAAAAATGGCCACTTTGATACAGTGGAACTGTTAAGGTTTACGTTCTGATCTGGATGACATCAAAGCACTAATTGCTTCCTATCATCCTATGTGTCTTTCTTTACAGGAAACATTTCTGAAACCTGATGATACAGTTACCTTTAGGCAGTTTTTTTTTATACAGAAATGACAGGTTGTGTGATGGACGAGTGCAAGGAGTGGTGACACTGCTTGTCAATCAGCATGTTCCTGTCCTGTCTTTGCCACTTGACACACCCTTGGAGACCGTAGCAATTCGTGTTTCCTTGGGTCGTACTATCTCTATTTGCTCTCTCTACTAGAGTCCTACGATCAATCAGACCTCGATTCTCTCATTGAACAGTTGTCAGCTTCCCTTCTAATCCTGAGGGAATTTAATGAACATAATCCCCTCTGAGGAGGTGCTGATATTGACGAGAGAGGTCGCTATGTAGATTATATGCTCTTGGACCATAACCTGTCTTTCTTCAGTACTGGTTCTTATGCTTATTTTCATGCACTTAGTCAGTCTTTTACTGCTATAGGTCTTTCTATTTGCTCCCCTTCACTTTTCACTTACTTTTCTTGGATAATCAACGGTAATTCACGGGACAGTGATCATTTTCCTATCATTTTGAGAGAGACTGGCCGTGGTCGATGCCACCCGACCCGCGTGCCTCGGTGGAAGATAGACCAAACTAATTGGCCCTTTTTCACTGCTCTCTTTGAATTTGATCTTCCCATCGTCTGTAAATTATCGATAGATTACTGTATGACAGCAGTAACTGACTGTATTGTCCAAGCAGCTTCTTAATCTTTAACTAAAACTTCGACACGGTATCCTCGACTGTGGTGGAATCCTGCTTGCCACATAGCACAGAAGGCTCAGAAATGGGCCTGATATACCGTTTGTAGATATCCCACGCTTTCGAACTGCATTGATTTTCAGCAAGCCCGTGCACATGCTCAACAGGTCAGACTTCAATGCCAGAAGAAATCTTGGATTAAATTCACAACCACCATCTCTTCTACCACCATTTTCAATATCATATGGAACAAGATTCCGATGGCCAGGAAGTTGCTGATGCCCAGAGCATCGTCGATACTTTCGGCGAAAGCTTTTGCCAGTTATCTCGCACTTACACTTCATCCTTCACCTTCTTATCCATCAAGACTCAAGCAAAGCAATCGCCTCTTTCCTTTCTGGTTGATCGTCTTTATGACTATAATCGCCACTTTACACTGGTGGAAATCAAGTTGGCTCTTCATCAGTCTGGCAGTACATCAGTCAGATCCAATGGCATGCACTACGAGATGTAATTCGTATTGCGAGAAACCAATTTGAAGTAAAACGTATCTCAGGACTGCTGCTATGGGTATTAAAACGTTTACTAACAAAGCAGAGAACAAACCTTTCGGCCTTCTTACGTCATCTTCAGGTTAACAAAGTAAACGACTTTGTTGTTGTTTTGAATTAATTACAAAGCTACACAATGGGCTATCTGTGCTCTGCCCACCACTGGTATCAAAACCCGTTTTTTAGCGTTGTAAGTCCACAGACATACGGCTGAGCTACTGGGGGGGGGGGGCTAGACAACTTTTAACCTGAAGATGACCTATGAACGTCGAAACGTTGTTCTCTGCTTTGTTAGTAAAAGTATTAATACCCATATCAGCTGTCCTGAGAAACACACGAGATGCTGCACTATCTCTTTCCTTCTATTTTTGCTCTTCTTCTGGTTATTTTTAACTGAATCTGGCAGGAGTATGTTTTCCTGATGCGTGGCACCTGGCTATAGTCCTACCTTTCTTAAATATTGGGAAGGATCCCAAAATTCCTTCAAACTACTGTCCATTTACTTTGACGAGCTGTCTCTGTAAGATCTTAGAGAGGATGGTTAATGCTCGTCTTGTTAGGTTCCTCGAACCATACAACCTTCTCTCGCCCACCCAGTGTGGGTTCCAACGACAATGTTCCACTGTAAACCACGTGATTCGACTTAAAACGTCAATCAGAAAAGCCCTTCTCAAACAACAACTTCTTGTGTCAGTAGTCTTTGACCTTGAGAAGGCTTACAATACTACGTGAAGTTATGGCATTTTGCGAGACCCTCACTCATATGGGTTGCATGGCCATTTGATAATTTTTATCAAAACCTTTTGATGAGCAGGCGATGCCAAGTCTGTGTGGGTTTGACACTTTCCCGTTCTTTCCTACAAGAACTTGGGATCCTTCAGGGCTGTATCTTGAGTCTTACACTTTTCAGTATAAAGATTAATCCCATCGCTGGACAACTCCCTCCTACTGTTACATGCAAGTTATTTGTCGACGACTTCTACATCGCGTGTCAGTCGCCAAACATAAGGTTTACTGAACAACAGTTTCAGACTGCCCTCAGTCGTTTACTGAAGTGGATCACAGCAAAAGGTTTTAACTTTTCTCTCTCTAAAACCGTTTGCATGCACTTTTGCTGCCAACGAAGTATTCACCTTGATCTTGAACTCTGTGTTGGTGAAGTTGCACTTCCGATGATTCCTGAGGCAAAGTTCTTGGGGCTTATCTTTGACCTTAAGCTGACCTTTATATCACACATCAAGCAGCTACGAAGCAAGTGTACGAGGACACTGAACATACTACGTGTCCTCTTTTCTACCTCTTGGAGAACAGATTGATGTTCTATACTAAAGATCTATTGTGCTCTCATTCGATCAAAATTGGACTACGGGTGTTTGCTCTATGGCTCTGCCAGGACCTCAGCCTTGAAGATGCTGGACCCCGTTCATCATCAGAGGTTTTGGCTCTGCACGGAGGCTTTCTGTACTTTGCCGATTGTTTGGCGCAGATAGCCTAGTTGCTTAACGCCATAAAATGCCAAACAATCAACTTAATATACAATGTTAAACACCATTTTTATCAAGGTTTTTTTTTTGTGGATTGCTATTAAATTAATTTCATCTAACATATATATAAGTATGTACATTCAAGCAGAACCCTTATGGCATGGCCCTGATACAAGTACATGGAAATTGTAGTAAAGAAGGATAAATATTTTCATCTCGGCTCATTCATTGTCAACGAGGATCAGTGAAGCATTACCATGGAGTTGAAGTTCAAATTTTGAAATATCATAGAAGAATTAGCCCTTCAGGCTAAAAATTAGGCGCTTCAAAATGTTCGCAAACTTGATCCTTCTGCGCGAAATTGTGTCATTGGACAGTGGAACTTGCTTAACCTTTTTGGCGGCATCCGTTCCAAGCATAGTTTCAACAATGATTGCTGACGCTAACGCAATGACTGGTTCGACCTCCGTATGCGCTTTCTTGCGTTTTGCCAACAATTGACATCTGACAGGTGACTATAACTCATACAATACATGTTTCTTCATGTTGATAATAAATTAATTAATTAGTCCTAAAAAGGAAAGTGAAAGCTAATGAATTAGTTAATTTATAACTAAATCATCCTATCACAAAGTACAGAACATGTTTCTAGGCAATAGTGTCTCAACAAGAATATATTTAATCATTAATTCCCTAGTTAATTAAATCATTTATAACTAAATCATCCTAAAAGGACAGTTAACACTAATTCGTTTATAATTAATTCTTCGTTAAAAAAGATGGTTAATGCTAATTTACAAGTTAAGTTAATTTCCCCTCCTTAAAAGGCTATATCTTGATCAAGTGATTAAAGATTTTCACTGATGTAATAAAATATAAAAAAAAAATTTAACACAAAAATTATATATATATTTACCATACATACAATACATGCCTATAGGTTTAAACTGCCGTAAAAAGAGCAATATCTTGCAATAATTAAAACATATAATACAACAGTGTACATCACAAATAAAATGATTATTATGCAACAAATCTCTTGCAAATTTGCAACAAAATAATTTGTTGAAAAGTTATCAATATTTACATTTCATTATGTTAAAATCAATATTTTTAATTAAAATGATATATTACTAACTTACTGTATTCGTCCACTTTCTAAGTAATCAATTATCACCTCCAAATGCACATAAACTTGTGAAAGTTATTTAAATGATTTGTAGAACACTGTTTCAAATATCATACATAACCAATAATCACCCCTACATCTAAGTGAACGAGTTACTGATTACTAATATTTAAAATACCACAACTTTTATACTGTCTATCACGAAACACACATACAAATGTCTGCATGTCGTTTCCAAGTTCATAAAACTAACAAACCCTTATCTGATGTCTACAACATAAATAGTTATTTGTGACAATATATTACCAAATGTAAAGCTTAGAAATATTGACGTCACCAATACACAGATTATCAAAGCTATTGTTTACAACTTTCAAAATGTCTAAGGTTAAGACACAAACAGTCAATTGCACACACATAATATAGAAACAGAAGTTTAAGAATTAGAAAGGTCAGACACAATCAGTCTAAACACTGATGTCAAGACAAGATTGTTTTGAAGGCGATCACGCATACAGTGTGAGGCTATTGCCTGGTCAGTCGATAAACTTTGATTAGTCACATTGAAAAAAGCATTACATGCTCCTTTCTACATAATTTAAAACCTTATGTGTATTTAAACTTAGCTAGACTAAGATTATGTGTTAAATAGAGGTAATTCTGTGGACTTACAGCACTAAAATCATGTGTTTGATTTCTAATGTGGCTTGGCTTTATAAAGAAAGAAACGGCAAAGAAATATATTTCCAATCACGTTTTTGGGTAACTTTTCAAAATATTTAAATGAAACTGGCCTTAATGTTTGAGGATGGTTTTGATGTATGCTCCAATGACTGTCTTGAAACATTTTAGCCTTAGAGTATTACTGAAATAAAGTAGAATCTAATAATTATTAAACATTTTTACAGTGTAAGGGATTTACTGTTATACATTTAGTTGAATGCATGTAACGTATATTGATAAACGTGTATTGCGCAAGTCCCGCTTGTTCTCTAAATTTGTAAAACATTCTCGAGAGTAAGAATCAACAATATATGTTTTACAAAAGCACTGGCATATTTTTGAATGTTGTTTAACGCTCGAGAATCTCGCTTTATTGGTATAAAAGCTAGACAAGAGACAGTAGTAGAATATTGTTAGTCGTTACTGTCAGTATATTACAAGACCGGAAACTACAATTGTGATTGACGCTTATTAATCTGAATACTATAGAATTTGACAAAGAACGTTTATAGATTTCGAAAATTATAATCCGTTCGACTTCAGTGAATTAACTTTGGAAGTTAACATTTATTCTAGCATTTCTACAAAGACATTAGATATTGTCGTCAGAGAAAGCTTACTTAAGCTTCAAGCAAGCTAGTCGTCAAAAGAAATGACAATTGTGTGAACAAAGAATTAATTCGCTTTCTGTGAACGTCAATAAAAGATTCAGTTGCAGACCAGATAAAAACTCAGTACTGTTTGTAAGTTTATCAAACTCTTGTATGTAAACCATTATTTGTAATAACCATTATTATAAGTTGTATTGTTATTTGTATATTAAAATATATTTATTTTAAGAAAGAAAACTGTGTGTATCAATCTTGTTCGCAAATATAATAAATTTCATACATATTGACATTCAATTAATATTTAAATTCAAATTAAAGTTTCCAGCTATTTGAAATTTTAATACACACACTTAGTAGTCACTTTATTAGGTACAACTATCTAGTACCAGATAGGATCCCCTTTTTGCCTCCAGAACAGCCTAAATTCTTCATGACACGTATTTAACAAGGTGCTAAAAACATTCCTTAGAGCTTTAGGTCCATTCTGACTCGATAGCATCACGCACTCCTTGCAGATTTGTTGGTCACACATTCATGCTGCGAACCTTCCATTCGACCTCATCCAAAGGTTCTTTACTTGATAGCTGGGGACTGTGCAGGACATTAGAGTACACTTAAGGCACTGTAATGTTCGTGAAACCAGCTTAAGATGATGCGTGCTTTATGACATACGTAGAGCATTATCCTGTTGGAAGTAGCCATTGGAAAACAGGTACACCGTGGCCATAAAGGGACGCACATAAAGTAGCAATGCTTAGGTACGCTGCGGCATTTAAATGATGCTCAATAGGTATTAAGGGTCCTACTATGTGCCAAGAAAACATTTCCTATACCATTACGCCACCACCACCAGCATGTACCGTCGACCCATGGTAGGATGGATCCATGTATTCGTGCTGTTTACGCCAAATTATAGCCCTATCATCTTCATATCGTAGCAGAAATCGAGATTCATCAGGCCAGGTGACGTTTTCGCAATCCTCGATTATCAAGCTCTGGTGATTCCATGCCCGCTGTAGCTTCATCTTCCTATTCTTAGCTGAAAGGAGTTGAATTCGGCATGGTTTTCTGCTTCTGTAGTTTATCTGCTTTAAGGTTCGATGCGTTGTGCGTTCAGAGATGTCCTTCTGCACATTGTTGTAAAGAGAGATTATTTGGGTATTTGTGACCTTTCTGTCAGCTTGAACGTGTCTGGCCATTCTCCTCTGACCTCTCTCATTAACAAGATGTTTTCACCGACAGAACTGCCTCTCACTGGATGTTTTTTTTGCACCATTCCCTGTAAACTCTAGAGACTGTAGTACGTGAAAATACCAGGAGTTCAGCAGTTTCTGAAATGCTGGAACTATCACGTCTGGTACCAACAGTCATTCCACGGTCAAAGTCGTTTAGATCAATGCATCTTCCCCCATTATAACGTATGATCAAACAACAACTAATTCGCTATTTAGTTATTTGCGTTAAAAAGCAAGTGTACCTAATAAAATGGCCACTTAACATAATAAATCGGATACTCGTCCAAGATGAAGTGTAATACGTAACAGCAGAAAAACGTTGTAGCCTCATACATTGAATACTGAACTTTTGTTCACAAGATAAATTTCACATTTGGTCGTCATATTATTGAATAGTAAAAATTTCGTCTTCCCGTAATAAGAGATGTACTTTCCACAAAGTAACACTTTAAGACTATATATTTTCATATAATTATTACTAAAGTTACATAGTTTATATACATTTCTTTTGGGATTTAATCTTAATTTATACTTTACTGTATTGTTAATATGTCTTTTTTAACAGCTAAGCGTTGTTCAAATATCTCAGATTTTTAACATTCAACTTTGTTATTCACTAACTGAATATTAATACGTTGTTTGTTATGAAACATACATAATACAAAGGACTATCTTTGCTCTGCCCACCACGGATATTGAAACCCAAATTGTAAGTCTGCAGTCATACCTCTGTGCCACCGAGTGGCCTATAAAGAAGTAAAACAATTTAACTGACAATTGACAAGAACAACTTTAACATCTGACAATTGGTGAACCACAGCCAGGATTGTACAATGGTAAGCGGCGATTGAAGTAAGCATGAACAACAACAAAAAGTAGTAAGTCTATATAAACGTAACTGTAGCAGTGAAGAAAATAGCGTAGAGATAACGATATATAACCATATCAACAAATTTCGATAAACAAGTAGAAAGAGAATCTCACCTTGGGTTTAAAGACATTGAGCAACTAGAATTTGTTCATTGGCAACAAAATAGACAAATTAAGAAATAAAAAAGAGAGAAAGACTAAAAAAGAAAATGAGAAAAAAGAGACTAGAAATAGAGAGAATAAGAGCACAAATTGAGATTACAAAATCCACACAGTTGAAAGAAGAAGAATCCAAGGATGACAATGGAGTTAGGGCCAGCCGACCATAGCTGCCCAAACATGATGAACATATAAATGGCATGGATTCTTTTCCTGAGAAATATGAATAATTTACTGAAAGTCAGAACTGTACAAAGTCGACTGAGCAGTCTGTCTCAGTCTACTTCGTACAGAGAAAGATCTACAAGTATATGCAGACTTGACATCATGAGATGTCGTGGATTATAACATGTTAAAAGTGGCTTAATGAAACGATATGAACTTAATAAAGGTTTTCGCTTGAAGTTCAGAGAAGTGAAATCCAATAGTTTATTTCAGTTTGTGGCACATCTGTCACCGAATGGACTAACACGGCAATGTGTGAAAACAGTTTTGAGGAACTGACAGACCTTTGTAATGTCCTCCAGCTCCTTCGTCGCATTTGCCTTAATCTCGAGAATCGTCTCAAATCTTCTTCCTGTCAAGGGTCTTTTGAGTTTGGGGAACAAGAAAAATCGCAAGGAGTAAGGTCAGGTGAGTAGGGAGGTGGGAAGAACAGTGATCGAGTGTTTGGCCAAAACTCACAAGTTCTGAGGGCTGAATTTCGTAGCAACGCGGTGCATCTTCAATTTTTCTGTCAAAATCTCGTAACAAGATCCAACTGATATCCCACACTCTTCAGCAAGCTCCTGACAGTCAGACATCGATTTGCCCGCACCAGGTGTTGATTTTGTCGACGTGTGGGTCGTCAGTTGACGTGGAAGGACGTCCAGGACGCTCATCATCTTCAATGGACTGTCGACCATCCTAAAACGTTCATGCTACTTGAAACATGCCGTACGCTTCATAGCAGCATCACCGTAAGCCGTGTTAAGCATAGCAAAAGTTTCAGTCGCAGATTTTCCAAGTTTAACACAAAATTTCACAGCAAGTCGTTGCTCCTTCAGGTTATTCATTCTGAAATCCGCCAAACGAAAAATCGCACTTGACTTAAAACCGCGTAGCTAATACACAAATGAAGATATCTGCAATCGGGAAATGGCGTCGTAATCAGCTGATCTGTAGTGAACCTAGCGACACCAAGCGGATTCCCTGAACCAACTGGAGCCGCGCAATTCAAACAGTCCGCGTATTTTGAACAGCCCTCGTATAAGTAACAAATCTAAACAAATCCAGCTAAATTTGAAACCAGTGATAAGGAAGAGTCTACCAAAGGTAATAGAAGATTAATATATAGAAGAGATGCTATGTTTGTTATAAAATTGGACATATTGCCAAGAAAAATTGCAAATCTATCACTAACAAACAACAACAAAAACCTCAGCATAAGCAGCTGGAGTTATTTAAAAAGTCATCACTGGCAAGAAAAAGTGGCAGACACTATGGATGCTGGGTTCAGAACAAAGAGAATCAAGACAGATTTTCAGATTCAGTATATGAAAAAAGCAGGTAAAACTAATAGTCGACTCAAGTTAGCAAATGGTTTAATAGCGCCGCTAGTGATGGGAGCATGTCTTACTAAAAAGTTTGCAGAAAAAGCCTTTACAAATAAATTAGATCTATTTCATGTTTACTAAACATTTGCTTAATGATTTATTATAATTGTTTTCGAAATTGAATATTTTCAAGGGTTCAAAATAAATTATTCTGGAGGTCACAGTAACACTGTAACACCAATTCTAAAGACAATTCTCAGGAGTTACTACCTATTAAGGTTGGTAAACGCTATAATACTGATGCAAATTGTGTCATTTTTATCTTATTTGCTGTGAAATTGATCATTATATCATATTATTGTATGAAACTTTTGTTTTATCTTTCCTTAAAATTGTTGTTTTAGTTATTGAAGAATTTTAAAATATGTTTCGTTTTAGTAATTAAACAAGATATGTATACTAATAAATGTCTAATGCTATGAATCAAAAGGTGAACAACATAGCAAGTCATTTTAAATTATCTTTCTGTACATTCCTGTGAATGGAAATTTATTGGGTTATGTTTATATTTTAAATATCATTAAGATCACCTAGGTTACACTATTATTTTTACGACATAAACTACTATATTGTAGAGTGAAAAACTTTAGGAATTTACTGAGAACCCTGCAGACTATAATACAAGAATTGTTCATGAGATATTTGAACGTTAAAGATGGCAAGGTGGGTGTAAATTATCGAAATGTATTCAATTATATGTTTTGTATTATATGGTTTCCAAGTTGTTGTTTTTTATTTATATAAACTTCCTTGAGTCGGTAACTTATGATCCTAACACAAAATATCATGGTAATAAATAAATTAACGAAGGTAGGTCGAACCCAGTGACAATAGAAAGCTTGCTACATGACAGAACAACATCAGCCTTTCCTATCATGATATTTTTCCACACAAGTTGCTCCTTCATGCTATTCAGGAGGTAAGAGGCCAGATCAATGGTTGTTAGGACTCAGACATATCCATTTGGTAGTTAGAGCTTTTCACCAGATGGAAGGAAAACAGTTAGCAAATTGTATTTACTCTTATCCGAACAACATGAGTGAGTCCCTGTTACAAAGTCATGTTTAGTAGCATAATATTATTTGCACCTTGGACTTTGCAATGAAGTCTAACCCCTGAACATTAATTGATATATGTACCAATCAAACATGTACCTTTTTCAAAACAAAATGGGTTCAGTAACATTAGTTGTTTCATTCTGAACGGTGTATGAAAGAAATGTGTTTCTTCTTTTTATAAATTGTTTAATTTAACTCCAATAGAGAATTGTCGAAATAAAGGTTTACTGTTACAGAAGATTATCAACTTTCATAAATGTCACTGAAGAGACGTTTTAGGTGAGAGTGAGGTTAAATTATACAAATTAACCTAGGCATCATAGGTGGTGGATTATGTGTTGGGGATCTCAAATGATGGATCTGAAAATGGAATATAGTCAGAATAAATTCAAATCAGGCACAATTTGATAAAATTATATTTTTATAATTCCAACAAGACAAGGTTCTGAGTGTTTGGTTCGTTGACTCAAACTGCGCTGATGAGCTTTGAATAAGCGAAACTACAGTACACAGCATCGGGTGGGCCTTTACATCACGTATTTGCCTTCAACTTTACCTTTAGTGAGACAGAAAACAAATCAGTAAGGTATGCATCTATATATAAAACAATTTCTACACGATGAAACTCGAAACCCTACACGAACAGAGACTTCTAATTTAATATGATTATGTTGATTTGCACAATATATGTTTAGAGAACACAAATAAAAACAGAGAGGGATGAAAGGAACATTATGTTCGCCGCGAGAAATAGAACCACAGATGTTTGTAATGTAAGTGTGCAAACTAATCGTTACACCACCAGAAGACTGAGAAAAGCTAAAAAAATGTTTTTCCAGAACCATACTGACAATCACCGTGGATTTGTAGAACTAGATTTTCGTAATCTACTCTTGAAGTAAAAAAGATAGATTGTAATAAGAAGTTTCCACGAGTTTCATATAAGCTCAAGAACTGCAAGGTTGTGGAAGGTGTAAATGATCAAAGTACTATAGTATATTTACAGTACTGACCTTTGAAAGTACTAAATATAACATCATTAAAGAACAAGTACTAGAAGAAATTTAAAACAACCATTAATTAATAACACATGTTTTGTAAGAAACTTTGCAGTGTTGTCAAAGAAAACTGTAACAAAATAAGTATAGGAATATATTGAAGAGAATAGAGATACAGCTCGCTGAAGATTGGTACATCTAAATCACTAGTGTTTTATTTGTTAACGATTGGTTAATCAGAATAGCTACTGAAATAATAAAAGCATTAGCTTAGATGACATTTGAATGATTTACAAAAATATCTGAAATTAAATTAAAATGAGAAATCGGACAAACTCAATATTCCATAAGCAAAAAACACAGTAAATTTTGCAAACTTGAAAAGAAGCATCATTCTATTGCCATGTAATTTTTACATCACAAACGGCTGAAAAAAGAACCCTCTGCTAAGCTCAAGAAGATCATTATATCAGTAACTGAATACAGAAAAAATGCTACACAACAATATAAAACAATAAGATTTGAAAATTGTCATGTAAACTCTTCTGAATCGGAAGAAGTAAAAAAAAAAGTGTAATAGTTTGGGTGTTTGAAAAATTGAATCAGCTAAATGTTATAATCAAACTGAAACTAATATCAATAATATTATTAATTTTAATAAGTTAATTTCTTAAAACAATATGTGCATTTCTTAAACAAATCAAGCAAAATTATATAAAATGTGTTTTGATGCTATGTTTACAAAAACTTTTGTCAGGGAGGAAAATATGATCTTCTGGAAGAGATTCTTATCCTGTCAAAAAAAGTATGCTTGAATTTCATACTAGTAACAGAAGTACTTCTTTATAAAATTAAGAAAATATATATAGTGGGAATAGAAGTGTTAAAATATAGGTATGCCAGTTGGATGTGTTTTTTTTTTAAACAGATCCATATAAAATGGTTTGATATTCCAAACCTCTAAGTATGAAGGTCTCCACCATTTATAAGTTGCATTAGCATACGATAGTCATTGAAATAAAAGAGAGTGATACACAATCTGTCTTAGAAATGACTTCACAGATTATAGGAATATTTTTGTAATATGTTGATGCTGTTTCACTAAGATTTTCTTTTGAATTCTTCATTATAAAGGTAAAAATAAATATCATATTTGTATGCTATATCCTTTTTCTTTCGTTCACAGATTCTGACACTGTTGGCATTAATTAGATTCATAAGAACAAAATAGGGCCTATCTTAAACATACTCCTGAATTTCACAAGGATGTAATAGTGAATATCTTATATCAGTCCCACACGAGTCACTCCAATTAACATCACATCAATATGCCCAAAAATTCCAAATTGTTCGTATGAGTTTTAAGATGTAACAGAAATATATATTGCAAAATGAAAGTACGAGAAAATAGTAGCAACATTAATGAATATGATATTGTAATAAATAACAAACTAGTAGAAAACGTAGTTTTTGCATATACCCAGTATCATTTGTGAAATACTAGAATAAAGAGCGTGAAGAGAGTGTAATATTCTGTAAAAGCCAAACAGGTATACTGATTTGTATTACAAAACTGGCATGAAGTAAAAAGACCGTTTAGTCTAGATATTACTTATTTCAGGGCATTACACAATGTAAATTTAAACACTATGTTAACGCTTCATTGGTCCTTGTTGACAATTGAATAAGCAAGACCGAGAATACTTATCATTCTTCAAAATTCCCAGGTTGCTGCTTGAATGAACATATTGATCAAATTAAGATCTTAAATAACTGTTAGATACTTCATGCATTGTCTAAACTATATACAAAGAAGCTAGAGAAGAGATAGTATATGGTACCAGTATATGTAGAAGAAACCAATTTAATAGCACTTCACAAATAAGTCTGGATAAATACAGTGTATAATACTATATATTGTGTGTTGTTGTTTTTTGTCATTCCATGACACAAAAAGCATATAAGCAGAGAGTTTACGTAAAAACTTTATATGATGCTGGTTGGACTCTCCAAAAATTGCTGCAGACTTGAAATGCCCCCATGCACTGTAAGGTACAACCTAGATCGTAAAACCGAAACAGGTAAATTTAAAAATGGGAAAGGAAGAGGAATAGCAAAAGGCCTGATGACCATGTTGCAGTTGGTTTATAATCTGCGTTTCATCATTTGAGGACAATTTATTACTTTCTATGAATGACTTCGTATAATTATCTATAAAGCTTACTATTTTATGTACAGGCGTTTCATAAACTTTGAATGAGAATCTTTTATTTTACCATATTTTTAGTTTCTAGCATAAATATATATATACAAATCAAAAAACCACCAAATAATGAAAGTATTGGTCAAACTCTCTCTTTGTTAATCTGAAGATGACCTAGAAAGGTCGAAACATTGTTCTCTATTTTATTAGTGAAAGTGTTAATACCCATACAAGCCGTCCTGAGATATATATATTGGTGCAACAAATAATAATAAAAATCATCTTCCCTGTTTAACTGGTGTTTTCTTGACAGTCAACTCTCTTAGTAATGATCTGTATCATCTAAGTTTCTGTTTTTATATATTCGTCACAGGAACGTTACTACTCTGTTAAAAAATATATAAAACACATTTACAAGTACACAAGATAAAGGGATTTTTAGCTCCAGCAATTATTCCTTTAATCTGTTTATTTATAGCTTTATGTAACGCACGAAGCATTCTCTTGATGTTGTGTAATTCTCAGTATCATGATGAATGAATGTAAAGAGACTGTGAGTACAGCATATGAAAGCCATTTATTTATATACCCAATAACAACATCTTTCTCCACGTCACAGTTATAATAATTGATGATATGAAACGGACATGACACAGTAGATTTTAGAAGCTGATCAACCTTAGGACATCCAGAAATTCCAGATTGTAACAAGACTTTCTATATTCTCTTTTTACAAACGATAGTAAAGTTCTCTTTCGATAATTTAGCCACACTTCACAAGTAGGGATAGTTAATATTTCTAGATTTCCAACGAATGCTATGAGTATGCTACATCACCAAATTACACTGATGTCGATTAGAATCTGTAAAAATATTTACTTGAAAACGGTTGTATAAACAAAACTTTATTATATACCCAATGGATAAATATGTTAATACAGGATCTTTAATTGCATATAACTTAATTCATCAGATAAAACCCTTCTACTTCTGCAACAGTTACTGTGATGTTAATCATGTTAGTAAAATTTATTGTGTATATGTTTAGTTAAACAATATTTTAAACTTAATAAAAAACCTGACGATGATCGAAGAAGGTCAAAACGTTGCTCACTCCTCTACGTAAAAAAAAATTCTCAGCCCAAACGAGCCGTTTTTACATATATATTATAAACTTGTTTTGGTTTGTTTGTTTGTTTTTGGAATTTCGAACAAAGCTACTCGAGGGCTATCTGTGCTAGCCGTCCCTAATTTACCACTATAAGACAAGAGAGAAGGCAGGTAGTCATCACCACCCACTGCCAACTCTTGGGCTACTCTATTACCAATGAATAGTGGGATTGACCGTCACATTATACGCCCCTACGGCTGGGAGGGCGAGCATGTTTAGCGCGACGCGGGCGCGAATCCGTATCATAATATCATAATATCAAACAGACGAACATAACTTCTATAATGTATCATGTAATTTTAAACTGGTACTTGTTGTTGTGAAAGCCTCCAGAAAGACTTTTGATCTTCCTGGAGCAGATATTCGTGTTAATGTCTCCAATGATACATTATTCATTAGTCAATGTAACATATTTTATAATTTTGGCATCATATTTCATTAACAAATTATATTATTTAACAGAAGTTACGTATATCAGTTGTGATTTGTCCTTTGACATACCTAAACAACCCCAGAAACAGTTAAGACAGTTTTGCAACTGACCTTCTGTCTGGATTAAAATTTATGTTTTCAGGGATCAGCTCAGTGAGAGTAGTAACTTTTATCAAAACATGATAGTAACACGCATAAAACTCCTAAATCATGTTTTGTTCCTTACAGAAGCCACCTTTTTAATGCATGTTGCATTTTAACCCTCTCAGAATTATGTATATATTCTTATCATCAAGTACTTACTTGGCTGTAGTTATTGGTTATAATACATCTATGATTAGGCATTAGAGCTATAGACCACGGTGGATTAAAGTTGTTTCTATATACAACATTGCATACAGAAGCAATGGTAATGTATCTAAAGGAATTTACACTACATGGCCAAAAGTATGTGGACACCCCTTTAATTAGTGGGTTCGGCTATTTCAGCCACACCCATTGCTAACAGGTGCATAAAATCAAGCATACAGCCATGCAATTTCCATGGACAAATATTGGCAGTAGAATAGGTCGTACTGAAGAGCTTAGTGACTTTCAACGTGGCACCTTTCCAACAAGTCAGTTCGTCAAATTTCTGCCCTGATAGAGCTGCTCCGATTAACTGTAAGTGCTATTATTGTGAAGTGAAAACGTCTAGGAGCAACAACAGCTCAGTCACGAAGCGGTAGGACATACAAGCTCACCGAACGGGACCGCCGAGTGCTGAGGCGTGTAAAAAATCGTCTGCTTACAGTTACAACACTCACTACCGAGTTCCAAACTGTCTCTGAAAGCAAAGTCAGCACAGGAACTGTTCGTCGGGAGCTTCATGAAATGGGTTTCCCTAGTCGAGCAGCCGCACACAAGCCTAAGATCACCATGCGCAATGCCATGCTGGAGTGGTGTAAAGCACACTGCCATTGGACTCTGGAGCAATGGAAACGCATTCTTTCGAGTGATAAACCACGCTTCATTATCTTGCAGCCTGATGCACGAATCTGGGTTTGGCGGATGCCAGGAAAAAAGCTACCTGCCTGAATGCATAGTGCCAACTGTAAAGTTTTGTGGAGGAGAAATAATGATCTGGGGCTGTTTTTCATGCTTTGGGCTAGGCTCTTTAGTTTCAGTGAAGGACAATCCTAATGCTACAGCATACAATGACATTCTAGAGAATTATGTGCTTCCAACTTTCTAGCAACAGTTTGGGAAAAGCTCTCTTTTGTTTCAGCATCACAATGCCTCCATGCACAAAGCGAAGTCCATAAAGACATGATTTGCTGAGGTTGGTGAGAAAGAAGTTCACTGGCCTGCACAGAGCCCTGACCTCAACCCCATCTAACACCTTTGAGATGAATTGAAACGCCGACAGCGAGCCAGGCATTTTCGCCCTACGTCAGTGCCTGACCTCAGTAATGCTCTTGTGGCTGAATAGGAGCGAGTCCTCGCAGCCATGTTACAAAATCTAGTGTAAAGCCTTCCCAGAAGAGTGGAGGCTGTTATAGCAGCAAAGGGAAGACCAACTTCATATTAATCCCCATGATTCTGGAATAAGATATTCAACAAGTATATATGGGTGTGATGGTCGGGTGTCCAGATACTTTTAGCCATGTAATGTATGTCACAGATTGTGAGAAATGTATCCTTGAACTGGAAACAGCACAGTCGAAGTATATCTACATCAGATTGGCAGTATCTAAAGTAAAATAAGAAATGATAAATATAAAATTCAACAGCAGCAAAACGTAATTAATAAGAATCAATAATGATAGTCTTTTTTATCAACAAAAGATTTTCACGAGAACTACAAAAGGCAATTAATAAGAAAAAACAATTATAATGATTATTGAAAATCAAAGATGTACTCTACTTCCTTGTATCAACTGAGTAAAAACTGGCATCCAGAATACATCCCCGATGTTTCTGATTTCACTTGTTGTTGAAAGAGTAAGGAAAATATCCTTTCTTCAGTTGTTTTAATCCAAATGTTTTTGGAAACAATGACAAAGACATGTGTAAATTGTAGTTGACAATTATCCATATTCCAAGACCTTTGATGGTCATGATCATAATTTTTTCACTGTTTACAATAAACTCAGGTTTTATCCCTTGACTAATAAGAGAGTTAAAAATAAAGTAGCCATCAAGACCTTTCATAAGAATTTACAGATGTCGTCACATGGATTATATTTTTTTGAAAACTGTTTCCTTTATATTAAAATCGCGAACCACAAAGCAGTTCACCTCCTTAATTGCTGTTTACTGATTTGTCTCAGAATTTAAAAAATACATATTCATTTGAAAGGTCTTTGAAATATTTTTCCTGAAGAAAACATGAATGATTGTTTAAGACATATAATTTACGTCTTCACAAACGAAGTTACCAGAACGGTGAAATCAGGATTACGTTTCTATATGTCAATAATGATAACATTTTTGCACTGGTAAAATTTATCACACGAAGATTTCATTGGTCATAGATTTATAATGATTGTGACCTTCTACAGATTTACAAAATATCTTATAATCAGAAGAAATAGACTTTTAAAACAATCATTACTATAACAAACGTTACAGTACTTTGAACAATGATGTTTGTTTAAATGCTCAAATGATTTGTTGCATGCAGAAATATTATAATTTATTCAGAGGAAACATTTCATTGACGTTATAACGTCAAAATGGTGATCGTGATACCACGAAAGATTTTCTCTGCGTGTGAAAAGCCTTTATATATCACACGATTAAGGTTTTTCAGACGAAACTACATGTATTTGAAAATGACGTTCAAATTTAGTAATATCTTCTATGCCACTTGGACCTTGTGAAATATTAGCCATGCGATTCTATAATGTTTGCTGTTGTTTCTAATATAATTGTAATTTCAATCTTTTCTGAGTGATGCTTTAGCACAACAAAGCTCGTCATTGTTGTTAGTTATAGGAATAATTAATTTTTCTTACGCCTGCCAAGACTGATATATGATAATTTACATCTGGTACTACCTACTCGTTCCAGCATAGTAACTTCAGTTTTATACAGGGTGGCCCGTAAGTCCTTACCCATCCATATATCTAATGTATCCAATGTACCTGTGTGTTGTCCCTCATTCTCATTGCGCTCATGTACTTGTCACAATACGCTCTTCAAGTGTAAATAGGCTTACGTCGGCCATATTTCTCTGAAAAAAAAAGAAACAAATTTATAATAAATGCGTAATTGAATATAACATAATAACATATGGATGGGTAGGGACTTACGGGCCACCCTGTACATATATATATATATATATATTTTACTTTGATTTACTTTTTTCTACTGTAGTTCAAATCATTTCCGATGTTAAAATATCCTTATTCTATAAGCATGTGCTGATTGGTTTATCAACATGGTTTGACTAAACACATACTCTTACTTCGCTTTACTATTTACTCTATCGTTGAGTATGTTTTGAATATTAGTATTTAAAGTTTCCAAATTATTAAACGGTATGTATAGAACTATATTTGTTGGCTTTTCAACATGGCAAAGTGAATATTAATTAGTGTTTCTTTTCATACAAACTCTTTGTTTTTGTTGCAGAACAGAATTGTTATCGTGGAAACTTGGAACAACGACCGCGTCTTCTTTAATGACATCATCCCACCTCTCCATCCACTACACTCTGCAGTGGCATCATCCTTGAGATGTTCAAATGTTGGGCTGAATACTAATGAATCACCTGAAATTTAAAATACCTGAAATATAAATCTCTTCCTGCTGAAAAAATCAAAGATTTAAAAGTGATGAACAATGTAACATGTACCTTCCATAATTTAACCAAGTTGTTTAGTTGCCATTTGACCTTCTCTGTTCTATACATTCTTATAACAGTTATACTAGGAATCTTTTGCAAACCAATTCATAGTTGCAGTTGCTTAATTATCTTCTCTGTCCTTTCACGTAACCTTTCAAAACATTTTCTGCACGCTTAGAATCACTGTAAAACAAGTCTTATTCCTGAATGAATTGCATGATAGGTAAGATTATAAAAGTACAAGTCATCAGTTAGGGTGGACATCCATTTTGAACAAGTTTCCAACAGGTTGGTGAGATACAATCTATTTTGTATTGGTCTGTCTGAATGACTCGCTGTAAATGTTTTAACGTTAACTATGATAACGTTTTCCTCTTTAACAATTAACAAATTGTTGTTATTGCTGCCAAACAATCTGCATTTGGGTTCATCTCTTAAGAGAACACTCTTCCATCTTTCTAATCTTATGTTTGATTTCTGATGCTAACTTTAGCCTTTTGGATTGCTTATTTCTACTAAACACTTGTTTTCAAGCAGCCACATCTATAAAGATCACTTCTTTATAATGTGTTCTTTACTGTTTCTATAACTTGCATTAACTTCTGTATTTTATGGCTAGATGAAAAGAAAGATCTCCCCTCACATATCACGATCTTGAATTATTTAATATCACTTTTGAAGCTTTCCGAGGTTTATACATTGACTACTTATATCATCAATACTACTACTTTTCCATACTTGGGATTAGCAAATTTTCCTGTACAATGGAGTGGGATTTCTATACCAATTGTATTTTTGTCAATGTTATTTCTTTCCAGTACTGTATATGGAATACAGTTATATATGAGGTCATATACACAATTCTGTCTCTTTTTTACCAAATCCCAGTCTTACTAAGCTACTAGGATACTTTGTGTGAATTTGTTTTCATTTGATGATCCATTCAACTCTTGATGGCAAATTTCTTCTAGAATTTCAGGTTATAGCCATCTATTATGTTCACAAGTATCTAGCAACTTTCCCTAAAATGTGTATATTAACAACTCAGCTTAACTACATACAACCTACTATCTTGTTGTCATCCTGTGATAGCCATTGGAAGCTCTAATGATAGCCAACCTTATCATGGTTAACAAATACCTAAATTTTAAATCACTCCCTATTCAACTTCCATTTGTTGAATATCAAATAGGTAAAGCCTACTATTACTCATTCTAAGTGGTGTACTATTTACCACTTGTTGTTTCAGTAATCACAGAAAGAAGAATCTACTCAATGTAATTGCTAAACAGAGGGTTTGTGAACATGGAAAAGTAGTGTCATTTTTTCGACTATTTTTTCCTCTTTTTTGAATTTCTCTCTTGCTACCTAAACAAATATTTACTTGATACATTTGCAACATGAAGGTATATTATATATTATGTACCTGCTTTTATTGATATACAAATTTTAAAAAAATTACATTTTGTTAATTTTTATGTAGTTGTGCCATAAATATGTCATCCATAAAACAGTTAAATTGTCTTTGCATCTTTGTTGGTCTTAACAGCTAATAACATCTACTCTGCAACATTATACATTAACGTTGAAAAGGATCAATGCATGTAATGTGCATTTCCTGAGTAGATGATGTCTGTGTGTTACAACTGACAAATTCTGTGTGAGAACGACTAAGGTATATGGTGATGCCACCCAAAGGAAAATGATTTGAGATTTCTTACATTATCTAAGTATCTATTTATTCTCAGTTCTACCTGGTTTCTGTTTCAATATAAATCTACAGAAGTCAATCCCAAGAGAAGGAAAGCTGTGAGTTATACCCCAACTAAGTAAAAGTGATTGGGTCTTAGCAAGTACACTTTTTGTGTGTGTGTGTGTGATTAAAGATTGTGTTCAATATTCCATCAAACAAGTCTATTCTCCTTATTTTCTTACATAGGCTTATAACTTAGTTGTTTCAAACACAGTTGCTTTAGAAAATTTCAGTCCGATCCTGTTGTTATTAAGTTGACCTACTTCATACCTGTGAGGAAATCAGTTCACTTCGGATTACCACAAGGAGAAAGTGTCACATCACAGGATTTATTATGGACTTTTATATTTTGTTAATGTGCATACTGGCCTTTGCTTGATCTCTTCACTTACATAAGTTTAAAGGAATGCTCTTACTAGAAAGAACAGATTATTCTGGATTTAGAAGTTCTTACGAACTACCTATCAATAATAAAGCATTCATACTCATTGATCAAACCTTGCTCCTGAGGATTAATTTTGGTGCAGAGAATGGAGGATAACTGAGGATTTTTAACATGAATTAGAATCTGTTGGATTCAAGATAACTTTAAGAAGTCTCTTTAGATTCCATTGCCATTCCAGACTACTGCAGCCCCATTTCTGGTCCATATTGCATATAAATAGCCAGAAAGAACTGGAAATGTCACTGGTTGTCATACTGTACTAACCAAAGCTGTTCCCCTGCAAAAGAAACAGCAGGTAGCCAGTGGTAAGGACTAAAAACTAAGGTGCAATAAGCTTCTGAGGCAAAAGGTACCCCAGAACATTGACTCTAGGATAGTGCAGGGCTGTATGATGAGATACTGACAGTAGTCCATCAGTCAGAAACTTTATGTAGCATATTTACATCTGAAGTACGTTCTCAATGCTTTCACCAAACAACTGTTTCTAAACCTTGTTCTCTGGTAAAATACTACAATAAGATAAAGATCATTCAACTAAAACTTTTAGTTTAAATGTACATTTTAACTTTTTTATTTTATATGATGGAAAATTTAACACTGAGCTAGCATCTTTATGTAAATATGATTCATCAGTTTAAACCCCCAAAAAAATGTGAAACTTGAGCTGTTTCTACATATTACAGAAAAAAAGAAAGCTTATATGTACAGAGTTCTTTTCATATTACATATATTTATATAAATAATCACAAACTGTTTTTCTTTTTTCAAAGGAATAAAGATATCATGTACTGTATCAGATAAAATCCTACTTATATATTGGTATTACATGTTTGTTTCAACTTAACTGTTTAAGATCACATCTATTAATAACAGGTTTAATGCATTATTATTATTATACAAGTATATATAATTAAATTGTATCTTCATTTTTCATCATTGCTTCAATAATTTGTTTTCTTTCTTCACTTTGTCTAAGTTTCATGAGTACAATACTCTCATAGTCTTTAGATGTCAATACACTTTCAGCTTTTACAGTTTTAGGATCTTTTGGTGAAACACGAGACTCTTGTTGAAACTTCTTATTTGATCCTCGGTCGTCTGGAACCCAGGAAAGCTGTATTGG
>NC_134827.1:88290368-88368616 GCF_004210375.1 Tachypleus tridentatus | reverse complement strand
AAATAAATTACAATATGTAACAGATGTCTGAATATGTTGTCAATGGAATAGCATGTAGACTAAGAGAGCAGGAAAAGAAATGGAACAGAGATTACACTGATAAGTTGCAATACTTAAGGAAGATTGGAAGTACGAAAGTGGAGTGATTGCAGAATAACTTGTACATTAAAAGAAGCTTGAGGAAATTATTGGAAGGATGGAAGCCAGTGGCTTAGAATTATAGATGGCATAATGCCACCTGCACTGCTCAATGATGAATGTATTGTGACTGGATTCCACAAGTGGAGAGAACCTGTGCTTTAGCAGATGTTAACATTCTTCTTGCATGAAAATAATGTACTACATTATATATTTATAGTTTCGAACCTTAAGAAAGGCTACAAATGCTAATTATTAATATTAAAGTTGTTTAAACAAAGTTCAGGAAGGCTTTAAATAATTGAAAATGACTAAAATAATTGGAGGTTGTCTCTGCAACAGCTATAATTTTGGAGAATAATTTATCTTTTATTTGGATATTACAATTCTCATAATCATAGTATTCTTTTGCTCGTTTTCCATTAATCCAGAAATATATGATGATATGGGTCTTCTCTATGTATTATATTAAATTTAGAAAGCTTCCTCTTTTCTTTTAACGTGACATAAGATTGGACAACAAGGGCATTTTGTCTTTTACTTCTATCCCTTAACACCAAATTATAAAATGTTAAAGGTTTAACTCACCTTTACGTTTCAGAAATTATTGATTTTATTCTTAAACCGTTGTTTAATGCTTGCTTGCGTTAATGCAGACAGTTAGTTAATTCATCATTTAATTGACCTGTAGAAAAGTTTAATTGGAGCTTAGTCTTTTTCAAATTGTAAACTTGTCTCTCCCCATCGTATTATCTTTGAAATATACCACAGAGCCCAAATGATCAACCCTGTTAATTTTGCTTCATTAAGACCATTTCTTCCACATATATCCCTTCAAGAGAAAATAAAATGACAGATTTTAAAATATCCTTGTAAGATGACTCTTCCGTCCCTATAACCATCTCACTAAATCAATACGACTACTTAATAAGAAGACAAAAAAAAAGGTGCACGGTGTTCCAAATAAGGCCTAACTAGAGAATGGCACATAGAAATTATTACTTATTTTAATATATAACCAATATGTTTGTAAATACATCCTAAAATTATACTAACTAGGATTTCTGGCAGCAGAGCACTGCTTCAAAGATTTCATTGACTTATTTGTCGAACCACGGCTGCGTCAAAATCACGTGATTAGTCACATCGTCGCTCAGTGCTCGTGACTGCAATCTTGATCTGGTATTAAATAAAAATATACTTCATCAGTTATTTTGCTGGTTTCGTTCGATGTTTTTTAAATTTGCTGCCGTACACAGCTGCCTACTCTGTCTATGCCTAGAGCATTCCAAGCAAAAATTTTTGGTTAAATTCCAAATTTCAGAAGGAGCTACATCCAAGAACATGAAAAGATTACTCGAAAATAAGAGAAAAGTGTAAGTATTCAAAAGTGATGTTGGGTATATACTTGACGATGGTCAAGTACAGATCTTGCCGACGAACATGCTGTAAATACAGAGATAAATGATACCTTAAGAATAGCTATATACGTACACTGTTAACTCATAAAATGCCCGATTCTCTCAGTAATACGGGTCTGTCCCCCTGTGCCAAAGCGCTACATCTGCAGAGTTCGGCTACTAGAAACCGGGTTTCGATACCTGCGGTGGGCAGAACACAGATAGCTCTTTGTGCAGTTTTGTGCTTAATAACAAACAAACAATAGCCCGAGTCTCATGGCGGATCATATTGGCTACCGTGAAAATAACTTATTTGTAATTTTATCATTATCACGTGTCTCCTGACAAATGATATGTGTATCGTGTCTGATTGAAAGGAAACAGGTTTTCACACTCAGAAGGAGCAAAATCTTTAAAAAAATGTTTTGTTCTTGTCAGCATTCAAAAGACACGACACTGATTTCGTCTTATTCTTGTATATGACTGTGCACGTAAGTTCTGTTAGAGTTAAATTTCTAGTGATTGTATAACAGTTTTATTGACCTTAGTTGCTATTTAACCACAGCAAGATCGAGATTGAAACGCAAAAGTCAAATAAATAAACAGCTTTAAATGAACAATTTAACAGTATAAATTATAATTGATTCACTTAAGTTATAATAATTTAACAGGTGGGTGGGATAACCTTTTTTTATGGTCAAATCATTTACAACGTGATTGACTACGTCAGTCATGAACTCTGACAACCACATCGTGTGAAAGTAGGGGTGAATTGGAAGAAAGTAGTAAGAATGTGCTCGAAAAGTGCAAAAGGTTAAAATAAGCATTGTATTATAGAGTGGATTGAAGAAACGTTGGAAATGTGTATTATTTACACATGAATCAAAGTTAGAATTGTTCCATGACGGATCGAACAATACCATGAACAACATCGGCACTCAAGGATCAGTACAAATTTTGGTAAGCATTTTAGTATCTCGTAATCTGAGGGTCGCAGGTTTGAATTCCCGTCACACCAAATATGCTCACCTTTCAGCTCTGGTTGCGTTATAATGTTACGGTCAATCCCACTATTCGTTGGTAAAAGTAGTCCAAGAGTTGGCACTGGGTTGTGATGACTAGCTGCCTTCCTCTAGTCTTACACTGCTAAATTAGGGACGGCTAGCGCAGATAGCCCTCGAGTAGCTTTGTGCGAAATTCAAAACAAACAAACAAAACTTTTACTGTATTGTATTGTATACACCACTTAAGAAACACAAAAGTTAATTTTGCTCTATTTATTCGCTTTCACATTATTTTACAAATTTCAACATATATATTTAATTTTACATGTTTAGTATATTAATGAGGTTAGTTTTTAATAATCAAGACAACAGAAAAAAAATTCCTTGATCATAATACAAAAGAAAAGCAAAATGCATTACTATAAATTCCATACAAACAGAAAACTGAAGACGGAGTTATTCATGACTGAAAAACAAATCCACGATAATTTACTTCTTCCTATATATCATTATATTTTCCGGTAGGTCAGCGGTATGTCTATGGATATACAATGCTCAAATTCGAAGTTCGATTCCTTACAGCGGGCAGTTTCTTTGTTTTTGAATTTTGCGCAAAGCTACTCGAGGGCTATCTGCGCTAGCCATCCCTAATTTAGCAGTGTAAGAGAAGGGCCCGGTATGGCCAAGCGCATTAAGGCGTGCGACTCGTAATCTGAGGGTCGCGGGTTCGCATCCCCGTCGCGCCAAACATGCTCGCCCTTTCAGCTCTGGTGGCGTTATAATGTTACGGTCAATCCCAATATTTGTTGGTAAAGAGTAGCAAGAGTTGGCGGTGGGTGGTGATGACTAGCTGCCTTTCCTCTAGTCTTACACTGCTAAATTAGGGACGGCTAGCACAGATAGCCCTCGAGTAGCTTTGTGCGAAATTCAAAAAACCAAAACAAACAAAACTAGAGAGAAGGAGGCTGCTCATCACCACCCACCGCCAACTCTTGGGCTACTCTTTTGCCAACGAATAGTGGGATTGACCGTAACCTTATAACGCCTTCATGGCTGAAAGAGCGAGCATGTTTGGTGCGACAGGGGTTCGAGACATTGTGTCTTTAAAAGAAAAGTGCGTAAGCTCAGAGAAATAAAGTGAATAAGGACAAAAAACAAACTAATATTGTCACACAAAAGCCATTAAGTTGTTAAAAACTACTTGTACCTATTACCCAGGACAGCGATAAGCCAACTGATTTACAACGCTGAAATCAGAGGTTCGATTTCCCTCGGTGGGCATAGCAGATAACCCGATGTGGCTTTGCTATAAGAAAAAAACACACACAAACATATATCCAAGTGAAAAAAAAACTGCTGTTCGTCTATGCTCGCTATGAAAATGATTTATAATAAAGAAAGATGGCTGTTTGGAATATAAGATATTCAGCAAAATGGCTTAGCATGGTATGGTAATTAGGGTGTTTGATTCGTAAGATGCAGGTCGCGAGTTCGAATGCCGTCACCAAACATGCTCGTTCTTTCATTCGTGGGGGTGTTCTAATGCGATGGTCAATTTCACTACTTGTTAGAAAAGAGTAGCCCATGGATTGGCGGCAGATGGTATTAAAGTGTTGCCTTCCCGCTAATTTATTACATCAAAATTAAGGACGGAAATTGAAGATAACACACTAGCAGCTTTGTACGAAATTCAACAAAACAAACAAACTTAGGAAAACCTGAAAAGAAGCTTGTTGCCATAAAAGACGAATAAGTTACCTCATTGCAAGTTCGAAAAAGAAATGTTTTTATAACAAAAGTGGCTACCACACAAAGCAGACAACATAGAAAACGATTTGTTAACTTCTTATAAACAATTACGTTCTTTTTATGTAACAGATGATACTGTGTTTCAATTACAGCACAATGGGCAGTTAGCCTGATAATAAGGAGGTCAGCAGGTAAGAGGAGATAAACTAAACTAATACGCAAATTGTGCCAAACCTGAGGGCTACAAAACTAGTGCATATGCCGATATCTGGGAGAATATATAACTGTTACGTAACAGGCACCAGAAAACGCTACTCCTTTAGAGTCACAGTTTTACAAAGTGGTACCAGAAGTTGTAGCTAGTTCGCGATCAAACCCCCAGATGGTGTTGTAGGTCAACATTGCATCAACTTTATAGTAGTATTAAAATTAATAATTTTATCTAATTACCATAACGTTATGTTTGTAATTATCATAATTACAGTTGCACTTCATGAAGAAAACATTAAATATACAATTTGAATATTATCAAATTTATAGTTTTCGCTTATATATTGCACATGTTTTACAAAGACGGACGGTGTTTCTATAGGCGATTTTTTGTTTGTTTTGAACTTCGCGCAAAGCTACTCAAGGCCTATCTGCGCTAGTCGTCCCTAATTTAGCAGCGTAAGACTAGAGGGAAGGCAGCTAGTCATCACCACCCATCGCCCACTCTTGGGCTACTCTTTTACCAACAAACATTGGGATTAACTGTTACATTATAACGCCATCACGGTTGAAAGGGCGAACATGTTTGGTGTGACGGGGAGTCGAACCCACACCCTCACCTTACTAGTCGAGTGCCTTAAGCCCCTGGCCATGGCGGACGTGCTTCTTTGGTTAGACAGTGTTATTATTGGGATGTCTTACTAAGGATAGTGTTACTTTATGCAGATGGTGTAACTAAGAGCAGTATTTCTATAATTTCGTTGTAGTTTAACACATTTGGTGTTTTGCTCTTACAAGATAAAACATTATTTTTACGAGACAACTATCATAACAATGTTGCTTATGTCAGTACGTACTTTTCATGCTAACTTAATTTATCCATTATTTCAATAAGGCAGAAAAAAAAGCCAATAATTCGTCTTACACACTTTACAATTATCTGTCATATTATGTGTTAAACACTTCACTAATTCTTTAGTTCTATAGTTTTCATTTGTGTATTTAACTAGCATGACATATTTTCTTTAATACTTTCTTAAGTTCTATATCGCTAAATAACTTGTTCTCAAGTTTTCATTTCTATGATTAATATCTTTCACAACATCTATTCACCTTGAAAACAATGCTTATTTAAATCTCATATTTAGCTTTATACGTTAATGCGTGTATTTGTTTCACTGAAGTTCGAAGTATCCATGTAAATAACTGTGTTTAATAATTATTACTATATAATTATTATTCTTACCTTTCTGCGCCCAGCATGGCCAGGTGGTTAAGGCACTCGACTCATAATCCGAGGGTTGCGGGTTCGGATCCATGTTACACCAAACATGCTCGCCCTTTCAGCCGTGGGGGCATTATAATATTACGGTCAAAATCTAGACTGTACTAACATCGTTTTAGGTGGTTCTGTTAATGTAATTATATCTGCTCATACATTGCATAAAACAGCTTCAAATTTTATCTCTTCTGATACTTTTCCTTGCCCTCAGCCTGTTATATCACAGGTCTATGTGGTAGTTCTTATTATAATTATATTAATTTTACATATTCGTTCTCTGTACTAATTTACTTTAAATCGCTCGTACATATGGTAATGTTATTTACTAAAAGTTTATACTAAATCATCTTAAGATTGTGGTTTTAATTATTCATCGGAAAGGTAATAATGTTTAAGGTATGAGTAGTAATTTATTTTTACTTTCTCGCATTCAGTAATGATACAGTTTAAGTCTTTACGGTAATATTTCCTGCTCATTATCTGCGGTGTTAAAGTTTAAGGTAATTAATTTTTAATTAGTGATGTTTTAACTCCGTCCCACGGTGAGAAAGCTGTAGCTTTGTGAACATATAACACTAAAGTCTAGCGTTCGATACCCCAATGTCGGTTTGCTGTAAAAACACAAACAAACAAACACATATTTTTTATTTGTCCAGCTCTTTTTATTCTTCTTGTTTTTTTACAAATTCACTTGTCCCGATGGTTATATTGGTTTTACCAAAAAAAATTATTAACACTACGGCCCGGCATGGCCAGGTGGGTTAAGGCGTTCGATTCGTAATCCTAGTGTCACGGGTTCGAATCCCTGTCGCACCAAACATGCTCACTCTTTTAGCCGTGGAAGCGTTATAATATGACGGTCAATCCCACTGTTCGTTGGTTAAAGAGTAGCCCAAGACTAAGGCAGTGGGTGATGATGACTAGCTGCCTTCCCTCTTGTCTTACACTGCTAAATTAGGGATGGCTAGCGCAGATAGCCCTCGTGTAGCTTTGCGCGAAATTAAAAAAAACAAACAAAAAAACCTGAGCTCACGAATTAAGGCCAATATACTCAAAAATGCACGTCCTGTCCATTCTAATTTCTTTAATAATTTGGCTTGGGTCAATGACGAACGGAACCTTCGAATAAAGGGGAATTTGTTCATTTACAAACTGAGGTCCGAAGTCAACATTCTCAGTTCCGCTAATACTGTGATGTTTAGATATATGATAATGTAGTAGACTTTATTTCAACACTGTATTCGTATTGTGTATTAAACTTTTAATAATCTATCTTAAGACGTTCGAGGTTGGTGACTCATCTTAACCTTAGCTTTTGATATGTGACTTTGAGTTTTTGATTTTGAAAGTTTTTGTACGTTCTACTTCCAAAATATAACTAAAAATAACTTGCAGTACCTTTCTTCTCTCTGTGTGTATCTGTATGTATAGATGAGACAGCAATGCTAATTTGTTCATATGTAATAAGTAAAATAACATACTTTAAGACACAGTTGAGGCACGAGTTCGTCATTTTGTTATGCATTAGAAATAAATGGATTTTGAAACTTTAAGTAAACTTGATATTGTTTAATTCAAATTCAAAGTGAAACGATCCAGAGATCCCTAAAGCTCAATAATGCTTGATCCTTGGTTTTTGATCCTAAGATTCTATTCCGAAGTAAATTAGATTTTTGGATCCTAATATCGGATACTCTGTGTTTAAAATTAAATACCTTGTTTTTTCTGACCACATATGTTGTCTATTCGACTGTTATATTTCAGCTTATTGACACTGAATCAGATCTGATAAAAACAAAAATTATATAAACATTTCAGTTTGATTTTCTTTCTTGAAAAACTATGATTTATTTTACGCTAAAGCGCTTCCTTTCTACGGATTTGTATCGCAGAGAACTCCTGTAACGACCGTGTTATTAGATTTTATTACTCACAATAAACTGTATAAACAAAAACGTAAACTAAGAATTACTGCGGGTGAGTGGGTTAAAAAAAATTAAGCTCATAAAGCAGCATAATAAACAGTTTCAATAACTAAAGAAATATGTTTTCATGCTGGCAGAAGTAGCCGTGGTAAAAGCGACATAGTTTTTAAGACATACAAAGAAAAGCGTGATACGGGCTCTCTTTTAATAACGGTAAGACCTACAAATTTTCTTTAGCTTCAGTGGCTTAGAGTGAGGAAGCATGTGTAAGATGAATACCTAGTTTAATACCAGCATGTTCAGGTAATAAGCAGTCATTAATCATTGGCGGGCTGATAAACTTCACATCAAACAAGACGAGAGTACAAAACAATGCGGGGACTGTATCTTGTTTCCGCATGATAACGAATATGGACTGTAACGCTACATGGCACCACTAGTTTTAGAATCTTTCTTTCTTCAGCTTTTCTGTTTGTTTGTTGTCGATCAAAAAGTTAAAAAATGGGCTAATTGTGATCTACTCAATACGGGTATCTAAAGAAGAATTTTAGATTTATAAACCCCAAGATTTACCGCTGAGCAAGTGTATGGCCCCTCGTTTTAAAACCCAGGTTATAATAAACTTCATAAATACATAAATAACATGTGTAAATTTAATGAAGATAATTTAGTTACATTGGGTTACAAAGTTACAATTTAATTTTTGCATACATGTTTTCAAGGTTTTATTACAAAATATACAGATTTGAAAAAAAAATAATTTCTCTAGCCATTCTTAATTAATTTTGTCAGAACAAAAACAAATTGCATTTAAAAAAGAATATTTAACTAAGATGTTAATTGCTGGGTTTAAAACAAAATAATTTTCACATATACAAAATAAAACAAATTTATGGATTGATGAAATTTGGTTAATCCTCTGCAAAGTTTTACCAAAATTAAATCGGATTTGTTTCTTAAACAAAGCTGAAAGGTTTGAGAATTAGATTGGAAACAACCGTTCTTGGATATACAGGTTTATTGTTTGAAATTAAGCACAAAGCTTCACAATTGGCTATCTGTGCTTTGCCCACCACGGGTATCGAAAGATACTGAGAGAGGTCTGATTTTATAGTATATGACAGTGTAACAACGTATGATTGAAGTGAGGCATCGCTAGATATTTAGGTGTCTTCTGTAATTATTTTAATAAGCAGGAAATAATGAATTATAAGAAGATATTTTAAAGAAGCAAAGGTCAAGGAAACACGCCGAAAAACTTGTCGCCGTATGATCAATCGATATCCAGTTTAAGAAGAACTGACATACAGAAATACCGCTATGCTAATTGATATACAGAAAACGAGTACAGTGTTAATCCAATTGCTATTAATTTCGAGAATACGTTACTCAATATTCGATACAAATAAAACTGGATACAATTATATCACTACAAATAAAATAGTTTTACAGAACAATTAGGTTAAATACTATAAAGTATTTGGATAAAACAAAAAGACCATAAAATAGTATAGTGGATTGAGTTAAAATTATGCCAAAGCAATTGAGCAAAATCGAGAAATATTTAATTTAAATAATAACAATGCAGATTCACCGTTTGTCATTGTTGAGTGGCTTGAGCATGACTAAAATGCTCAACAATTACTTTTCGCAGTGGGTGATATAAGCAGTTCGGAGTGCAACACAATTAGGTTTTTAAAATAATTTAAATTAATAGAGTAACTTAAACTTTTCCAGTCACTGGGGCCGGGTAACTTTGCTTGTTACATATAAAATACAGCTCTTGTTCAGAGTGAAACATTATATGTGAATGTTAAAGGACAGGTGCAGTTGAAGAAAACTATTACCCTTCGCACCCTCATTTGTACGTCATGCTACCCTCGTGAACAGTGAAGGATATACATCTGTATTTGTTTGGGTATTGATATATGTTAATTTAATAATGTCTAGATGAATATATTTGTGTAGTTTACTACTGTTTTTGTCATACAATGATTAATTTGACTTTTGCCTGCATGACCTCACGTCGTGTACGCGCAGCCTCACTGGTCATTTAATAAAGTTTACTATCATAACGAGACAGAGCCGTTATATAAATATGCATCATATAATCACGCTACCAAAAGTTCACCTCACTTGAAGGAAAAGAAAGTATTTTATTTCTTATACTAAATATTTTATAGTAGGCTTACAGAGCAATAGTTAGTTTGTTATTGAGTAAAAGCTACACGAGGGCTATCTTCGCTAGCCATCCCTAATTTAGCAGTGTAAGACGAGACGGATGGCAGGTAGTCATTACCACCCACCGTCAACTCTTGGGTTACTCTTTTACCAAGGAATAGTGGGATTGACCGTCACATTATAACACCCCCACGGCTGAAAGGGCGAACATGTTTGGTGTGACAGGGATTCAAACCCGCGATCCTCAGATTACGAGTCGAACACCTTAGTCCTCCTAGCCATACCGGGCCTCTAGCTCGGTAATCGATTGATAACAATGTAAAACACTAATTATTTAAATGCGTTGGTTTTACTAACTTACTGAAATAATTTCCCATGAAATCTTTAGAAAATTTGGCACGTCACACGGGCACTCAGGAAATCTACAGGCGTCGTAAGTTTTTCCTGCTAAAACGTTTTCTTGTAAAAAGTATATGAAAGGTCTAAGTTTAGATAATAGAACATAGCTCACAACAATAATTTGTAACTATTATTTAATTAGTTTTAGATTTTTAATAAACTAAAGTATAGATTTAACATGTGGTAATCATCAACTGCCTCACTTTGTTCCTAATTTGTAGCACATTTTGTGTTAAAAATGTTTCGCAATCGTTGATGTTAAAATATTACCGTGTCTCTAGTCTCCTTTTTGTGTATTCGGAAAGTTTAATATCTAGACGTGTGTTAATTTGGACAATCTAAGTAAGAAATTTCATATGTAGCAAAAGTGTAATACTTTTTGGATTTCATAGTATTTTTCGTAGGTAGTTGTTGCTCTTTGTTCTTAAGAACAAAGCTACACAAAAGGTCTATCTGTGCTCTGCTTATCACGGGTATCGAACTCCGGTTTTTAGCAGTGTAAGCCCGCAGACATACCACCCTGACACTGGTGGACTTTTTGGTAGACCTTTGAGGCCCGACATGGCCAGGTGGTTAAGGCACTAGACTCGTAATCCGAGGGTCGCGGGTTCGTATCCTCGTCACACCAAACATGCTCACCCTTTCAGCCATGGGACTGTTATAATGTTATGGTCAATCCCACTATTCGTTGGTAAAAGAGTAGCCCAAGAGTTGGCAGTGGGTGGTGATGACTAGCTGTCTTCCGTCTAGTCTTACACTGCTAAATCAGGGACGGCTAGCACAGATAGCCCTCGTGCAGCTTTGCGCGAAATTCAAAAACAAACATGTATTAAATCTTCGAGCCATTCCTAATATATTTTAAAGTGATAAACCACAGTAAAGGCAGCTAGTGAACGTCACTCTCTGTCAACTTTTAAGTAACTCTTTTACCAACGAATAATGGGATTATAACACCTCTATCATTCTGTTTAAGATAAATAATTTTGGTTGTAAACATTCTACTACAACTATTTAGCTTTCATTGATATTAATGTATCGCTTATTCTCCTATACATTATTGTTTGTTTTAGGACAAAGGTGAACGAATTACAAAGACGTAGGTTTTAAAAAACACCAAAAATGATCAAAGCGATTCAAAATAGCTTAAAATCGCCAAAAAGTATCGAAAATTAAAAACATTTAAAAATTTTTCTTCGCCCTGCCTCTGAGGGTCGCGAGTTTGAATACCCGTCCTACAAAACATCCATCTCCCCTCAGTCATAGGGGCATTATAAAGTTACGATCAATCCCACTATTCGTTGGTAAAAGGGTAGCCTAAGTGTTGCCAATGGATGGTGATGACTAGTTCCCTTCCTCAACTCTTTCACTGCTAACTTAGGGAAGGATAGCGCAGATAGCCCTCGTGCAATTTCGCGCGAAATTCGAAACCAAACCAAATCATTCTTCCCAGCTTCCTATGTCTTACAGTCATCTTCATGCTTTTAGTATGACTTCTGAATAAAATACTGCAGACATCTGGCACATGGATATATTTTGGTTTATGCTTTATTACCAGACATCTAAAGATAAATCTTTGATAAGAAAAACTAATGTGCATTAGTTTTATGTTTTATATATAAACCATTAACATGCCGTTCTTGTTGTGTTTTTTTTGTTATACTCAGAGACCAAATAATAGATTCTCAACTATAACTGCATACTATTACATTCATCATCTATTCGAATTTTTAATATAATTTATAACAATAGGAAATTAATTCCTTTAAGGCCTTTTTCAATATCCTTCAGTTGTTAAGGCTTATTATAATTATTAATTAGTCCTGGTAGCAAATATGTTGACATGAAATACGTAAAACATTCTTAATTTCCAATAGTTACTACATCCTTTTATCATGTATCTTTTCACGTATTTCGATTGTTTACCTTTGGAATTAAGCATGATGCAAACACGATGGGATATGTTTGCTCTTCCCACCACGGGTATCGAAACTCGGGTTTTTAGCAGTGTAAGTCCGTAGATATATCGCTGTGCCACTAGGAGGAAGGTGTTTCGATATATCATGGACCTTTTTACAAACCCTTTCTAGCCTTTCAACAATTGCATCTATCCGGATCGCTGAATTATGATGTCCCAAAGCTAAAGTAATGACCCTCTTTGTAAAAGGAAACTAAACTCCATAACCAATGGGATATACCCATAAGTTGACCTTAAATGTATGTTTAGACCTTTTTTTACAATTCAGACATTTTTCTGACTTAAATATTGTTACCAGTTTTTTCAGCAGTTGCTTGTTATTTATGAATTCTGCTACCCAACGTATGAGGGCGCTCACGTCTGATCGACTGCTATGAGACTGGGCTATCGTTTATTATCACAAATTTGGAAAATAATCCATAATAAGAACGATAAGAAAATATGATGCAATTAAACATACTATAGCAAATTTAACAGAGTCGAATGTAAATGACGATGGATTAAATAAAAAATGTAGATAAAAATTATTGACCAAATTGAAGATATTAATAAAACGTTACAAATTGTAACTGATTTATTAGGAAGAGTTCGGAGAGACAATTTATTACAACAAATTAAACATTAATAACTTTAACTTGTGCTCGGCATGACCGGGTGGTAAGGGCGCTTGACTCGTAATCTAAGGATTGCGAGTCCGAATCTTCATCACACCAAACATCCTCGCCCTCTTAGCCGTGGGGGCGTTATAATGTTACAGTCAACCCCACTATTCGTTTCTAAAAGAATAACCCAAGAATTGGCGATGGGTGGTGGCGACTAGCTGCCTTCCCTCTAGTCTTACACTGCTAAATTAGAGACGATTAGCACAGAGAGCCCTCGTATTCAAAACAAACAAACAAAATCACTTTGAAATTAAAATTATGGGGTGCTGCTAGAATATTTACAAAGTAATTCATTTGTAGGAAATTCATGAAAAAAAAAGTTATAAGTGTCGGTAATTCTTCTCCACATAACAATGCTGTTAATAAATCTTACGTGGATAATATAATTAAATAATTTTCATTCTATGTCATTATAGTTAAAGGGAAGAATATTTGTTATCAGTATAACAACTAATTATAATTTCATAGATGTTGATACGATAACCAAATAAAAGAACTGTTTAAAAATTATTGTAGGAAATGGAACACGAAATTTAAGTTTTTAATTAAAAATTGGTAAAAATAAAAAAATGGGTCCATTTGAAGTTGTATGTTTTTTAATTTCGCGCAAAGTTACACGAGGGCTATCTGCGCTAGCCGTTCCTAATTTTGTAGTGTAAGACTAGACGGAAGGCAGCTAGTCATCACCACCCACCGCCAACTCTTGGGCTACTCTTTTACCAATAAATAGTGGAATTGACCGTTACATTATAAGGCCCCCACGCCTGAAAGGACGAGCATGTTTAGTGCAACGGGTATTCGAACCCGGGACCCTCAGATTACGAGTTGAAGAATTATGAAGAAGTATGAAGAATTGATTAAGTTCCCATAAGTACCAGTTTATACGAACAATTTCCTGTATATTTTGAAATACAATAATTTATAAAAAAATACGTATGTGTTGCACCTCTACCTCCAAATTACAAATAAATAACACGGTGATAGAATTGCAGCTGTGTTAATTGATGACAACTGAAGGCCCTGGATATAAATATCTGAAATATGTATTCCATGAAATTGAGATCGTGTAACAATTTTTGGGTTGCATTTTAAAGGGGTGAAACTAATGTGTCTCTGGTGGAAAGGTAAGGCAAGGAAAGCAATTTTTTTTTTAAGATTTTCATTTTCAATACTGTTTATGGACCGTGAGAAATTTTCTTTATGAGTTTTGGCTCATTCTTGGTGTTTTGTTTTTAAATTTGACATTTTCTGAAATTCGTTTGTCTTTAAGTGAGGCAGTAATCGAAGTAATCCCATGTGGGAAGGCAATGTTGAGAGGTATCGAGGTATACATATTTTGAACTAGTTTTAACGATGTTTTGCTATTACTAAATGTTTTTGATGATTTTGTCTCTTGGGTTTTTTGATGTTTTTAAAAGTTGCATTTTTGGAATTCGTTTACCTTTAAGCGGAGCAAAAAAATAACCCATATACACACTAATAAGGGGCAATATTTGTGTTCTTGGAGGGGATAGAGCCCCAACTTTAGCGTTACAAACCCTCAAATTCACCTCTGATGAGACTAGCAGGTACTGTTAACTGTAATAAAAAGCAAGTAAATTACTCTATAGAATGCATCTACTGAACTTCATTGTTCCGATGAAGATATTAAAAAAACATTAGATGACACTAGAGGAAGCTAAATATTGGTTATTAATTGTAATCTTTGTTTGCGTTTCAATTTCGCGCAAAACTACTCAAGGGCTATCTTCGCTAGCCGTCCCTAATTTAGCAGTATAAGACTAGATGGAAGGCAACTAGTCATCACCAACCACGGCTAACTCTTGGCCTACTCTTTTACCAACGAATAGTGGGATTGACGGTCACATTATAACACACCTACGGCTGACAGGGCGAGCATGTTTGATGCGACGGGTATTCGAATCCGCGACCCTCAGATCACGAGTCGAACGCCTTAACCCACCTGGCCAACTGTAATATAAATCAACGTCGGCTATTCTGTATAACTAAGAGATTAAGTTTCAATATTCTTGTATATATATATTATACTAAATATTAGATGGCACCAGTGTGGGAAAGTAAATACTGATTAGGAATTGCTGTTCAAATAAAAGACAGCTATTTTATATGATTGACTTAATAAGCATCAGTACTCTTGGATATATTTGATAAAATATAAGAGTATAGTAATGATTCAACTAGGTGTCAGCTTTGGCTGACTTATAAAAACGTGTTTTGAACTATTTACAAACTAGAGCCGATTTATACAAACCTTTTGTGAACGAGATAGAAGCAATAGCTTTTTTACAGAAACTTGTTATGAAAGAGATAAAAGTTACAGCTGATTTTAAAAATATTGATATGAGCTACGTATAAAGTAGCGCTGATTTATAGAAACTTGTTCAGAACCAGGTAGCAGCTACACATGATTTATGAGAAACCTCTTCTGAGCTAGATACATACTACAGCTGATTTATAGAAACTTGTTCAGAACCAAGTAGCAACTACACATGATTTATAGAAACTGGTTCAGAACCAGGTAGCAACTACACATGATTTATAGAAACTTGTTCAGAACCAGGTCGCAACTACACATGATTTATGAGAAACTTCTTCTGAGCTAGATACATACTACAGCTGATTTATAGAAACTTCTTTCGAATTAGATACAAGCTACACTAGAGAGCCGATATCTTTGTCGTGAACTTGTCTATAACATTGATAGTCATAACTAAACAAATTGCTTCTAAATATAATGTTAATAATTGTAGAATTTTCTTAACCATTCTATTACTTCTGTCAGATAAAATTAAATTAATCAATGATTTAAATAACAAGTTCTTTGGGAACACCAGTAAATTATGATATTCCATCTACAAATATCATTGTTTCTTACTGTGAGGGTGATAATGTGAACTAATTGATGTGACAGTTCATAGGTAGATGAGTCAATAAAATACATAATGAGCCTTAAAGAAATGTTTTCTGATGTAGTTTAGAGAGTCTATACAGTAGTTAGATGCGATGCTTTCTACTGGATCTTATATGTTTATATAGTGGTTTAGGAATAAATCTTTGGTCATATAACGGTTTAACTGACTGTACTGGTTATTTCTACAAACTTATCATGAAATCATTTGACTATTTCACAAGTGGAAGTATAGACTTAAAGTTCAATAACATTCTTCTCCTAATCCATAATAACTCAATAGTATTTTTTAGTATATAAACACATAATAATAGTGAAGCTTGTTGGGTTAGTCAGAAAATACATTCTTCCTTAATATTGGTAAATACATATATAAATAATGAAGATTGGGAGACACTCATATATAATAATCTATATATATACATATAAGAATAGTGAAGCCTGGAAGATTACTCATACAGAATAGATTTGCTTGGTCTGATAAATACATATAGAAATATTGAGGCTTGAAAGATCATTTATATGCAATAGCTTTCTTTGATTTTATATATAGACAAATACATATGAGTATAGTGAAGTTTGGGAGAACATTCCTACAGAATATTTTACTTTATTTTATATATAGATAAATACATATAGGAATAGTGAAGTTTAGGAGATAACTTATATAGAATAGCTTTCCTTGATTTTATAAATGCACAAAGTAAGCTGTTTCTGTTAACGTAAATATTTGATTCAAACAATTTTTATCTTACTATGTTTAAATGTTTTCTAACACAATTCTCTTTGAAACGTGTATTTGAATATTAAGAAATCATAATGAGACAATTACATATTATTTCTTGTCTCCCAGCATATTGTATTAAATACAGTAATCTGAAATGAAATATCTTATCTATTGCGGTAAGTTTCGTGGTTACTTGAATACTTTATTTCTTTGAACTTCACTGTTTTCTTTCTTATTCTTCTTTGAACTTCACTGTTTTCTTTCTTATTCTTTTTGAACTTCACTGTTCTCTTTCTTATTCTTCTTTGAACTTCACTGTTTTCTTTCTTATTCTTCTTTGAACTTCACTGTTTTCTTTCTTATTCTTCTTTGAGCTTCACAGTTTTCTTTCTTATTGTTTTAAACTTCACTGTTTTCTTTCTTATTCTTCTTTGAACTTCACTGTTTTCTTTCTTATTCTTCTTTGAACTTCACTGTTTTCTTTCTTATTCTTCTTTGAACTTCACTGTTTCTTTCTTATTCTTCTTTGAACTCCACAGTTTTCTTTCTTATTGTTTTAAACTTCACTGTTTTCTTTCTTATTTTTTTAAACTTCACTGTTTTCTTTCTTATTCTTCTTTGAACTTCACTGTTTTCTTGTTTATTCTTTTTTGTTCCAAAGCCTTCTTTTCAGTGGACTGGCTAGATTATTTATAGAAAATAAAATCATCTTATTTCTGCTACTATAAAAACATGAATTCATGTTCCAAAGCCTTCTTTTCAGTGGACTGGCTTGATTATTTATAGAAAATACAATATTTTTGGATGTTAAAAGTGGGTGATTATATATTATCAAACCTGAGCTTCGTATCACTCGGGGACTACACTGTCATTACTAGAGTGAAAAATAAACATTTTGAATCCAATCTTAATCCTCGAATTATCTAACTGGATTCATATGTTCATTGCCAGATTTTCAAAAAACATTTCTTCTAAACCCTTTAATAACAATTTTGCTTGTTTCTCGTCCATGGTCAGTTGATTATAATGTTCCCAACAACATACGAATGGCTCAACTAAATCAACAAAAATGCCGTTAACAGTACAATTACCTCCGTTAATTAGTGCTGAGGTTCTGTATACCAGTCACATGTAAAATGAGTGATTTCATCAAAATGTTTGGTCAATTACTTATTACGATTGTTGTAACATGCAAAAACATAAATCTACCCAATATGACGCAATATTTGACCCTACTAATATTGAAAGGCATAAAAAGAAGTCGGTAATTTGAGGGTTAAATGTTTAAACAAATCATAAAGTTCCGAAATTTTACGTATTCCATTCACTATCGTGTAAATGTTGTTACTGCATGTGTCACCGTTCAACATAATTCTTTTCTTCCTGGTACCTTTTTAGCGAAGTAAGTTGTTAAGGGTTTATTTCTAAAGTGGTTGTGAGGGCCAAAAGTAAAGCTTGTTTTGTTTGTTTGTCTTTGAATTTCGCGCAAAGCTACACGAGAGCTATCTGCGCTAGCCGTCCCTAATTTAGCAGTGTAAGACTAGAGGGAAGGCAGCTAGTCATTACTTGTTGATTCGTCTGCTTATGTGTCACAAATGATTTCGTTGATTGTTATACTGCTCTACCTATACCTTGTAAAACGCATCTCCGTTCATCCCTCGTATCTTAAGCAATGTTTATTGCCTCACTCCAATTAAATTAAAACTGAGACATAAATGAAGGAGTCACAATACCACTGAGTTATCAAACCAGGAACATCTTATAAGAGATAGTGTGTCATCACCATGATACTAGCTACAGTACTGTGACAGTTGATTGTATATTAACATTATGATACTAGCCAATGTAAGAGATAGTGTATCATCACCATGATACTAGCTAGAGTACCGTGACAGTACTTTCTGTACTTAATTAACAAGTATGTGCAGCTCCTTCGTCATGAAATGAGTGTTAATTGTTAATGTTTAAGCACATTATAAAATCTAGCCAACATTTTGTTTAAATAAACTTCAATAAATTTCTTGAAGAAAACTCCATTGAAATTCTGAGCAACTTTAACAATGTTGGTAGTTCTTCTGTTTCGACAGGTTTATTGGAACAACAGGAGATTTTTTAGGCCTGAATATCATTTATTTTATGCAGTTCTCAAGTAACTGTGGAAACAATGTAAATAGCACATACCAGCAATGCCGGCAGCAGAGAATTAAACACTTGTAATTTTTTTTAAAAGTGAACGAAAAAAAAAAAAAGGCTAAGGTTGGAAAAAGGAACAGGGGCTAAATTAACGGAGAAGGAGAAAATGACAGAAGGCACGTGACCCTAGCGACTCATACTTAGTGTCCCACGGGGAAGTAGCTGTACTGCTAAAGTCCTTCCTTTCCGCTTCACCGAGTAGGAATACATTGAGGCTGGCCCTCCACCAACTCGTAAGTCATTTCTTTGTCCTAAGTGTTCCAGTCAGCCCAAGATGGAAGCCCCTCTTATGATTCATCCTCGACCTATAACAACTAGTTTGCGAAGTGAGGAGAGAAGATCTGGGGAGGGAAGGAGCACGTGCCCAACAATGGGGTACACAGCCAAGCCACCTTAGAAAACCTCATTGTTCCGGCAGCACGCGAGGTGGCGGGTGATATATGATGCTGTCAGGCCTTGGGCACAGCTGCATTAGCTGTAGATGAGTTTTATAAGCTCGTTGTGGATGCTAGTCTAGCTTGATTCGTCTTATGATTAACATCATCATTGATCAGGCGAACCTGTCTTATCTTCTTCGCGTGACTTGTGCCTTATTAACACGAGATTTTAAACACATAATTCCATTTTTATAAAAGAACTCAGTATAAAATATAAACAGACGGTAGAGAGAAGGAGGTTTATACAGAAAATTAAATAGGCTCTTCGTGTTTACAATCTCAATAAATCGACAGTCTAGAATATAGTCAGTTCACGCACGTGTTGTTTGTTACTTGTCAAAGATAACGCCAGTTCTTAGAAGTCACAATATAGGTGATTTAAGTTGTTACAAGTATGCTCACGTGCATATCGACTATTTTCCTTAGAAAAATTAATATCTTCTTGTAAGAGACAGTTTCTTCGATTTGTAGAAATCTGCGTAAAACTAGGTGAGGGATATCTGCGCCGGTCGTCTCTAAATTAGAAGTGATAAATAAGAGAGAAGGCAGCTTCCTAGTCAACGCTATTCACTGGTAACATTTGGTCGAGAGAAGGTTAGACCTGACGATCCGCAGGTTGCAGAGACAAGCATACTAATTACCAGGTCATGCCACCCCATACTAAAAGAAGTGCCGGTGGCACGGCGATATGTCTGAAGACTTACACCGCCAGAAACCAGGTTTCGATACTATTGGTGGGCAGAGCACAGATAGACCATTGTATAGCTTTGTGCTTAGTTTAAAATATACAAACAAATAAGAGAAAACTAATTAGTTGTTCTACTAAGACAACCTGTTAGTTCAGAAATCTTGAAAATCTAGTCGGTTATTATGTTAAGAAAATATTAGTCAAATATTTTGCCAGTCTTAAATAAAAGCAGTAGAAAATTTTCATTCAGTTATTTGGAACAGATATTTAAAAGATTGTTAATAAAATAACACAGTCATAAACCAATATACTAGAATCCAAATGCTTAATTAGTTAAGATAATTAGGTATTAATGGCATAAATATACGAGGGAAACTAGTTTCATAAACTAAAGTATACAAAAACGTAACGGTGTGATGGAGTGAATATGGTGACGTGTTCCCAGAGTGCAGTAGAAAAACGCGACAAGAGTTTTAGGATAGTTAAGTTTTCAGGAAAGCGGTAATTCCAGGGGATACAAACAAAAAGTGTTTCGTGAATACGGTATAAAAAGACAAGAAAGTATTTAAGGAAACAAGTAGTATACGTTATAAAATAAACAGTTAAGTATACACTTACCAGACAGGATAACATTAAAGGACAGAAGTGAAGACTGTTAACTGTAAGAAATGTTGGAAGAAACACAAATTTACCAGATAATGAAACGTTTAGGAACACAAGTGAGAAGTGTATTTTATAAGGATGTGTATGTTTCTGAATTTCGCGAAAAGCTACACGAGGGCTATCTGCGCTAGCCGTCCCTAATTTAGCAGTGTAAGATTAGACGGAAGGCGGCTAGTCATCACCACCCACCGCTAACGCTTGGGCTACTCTTTTATCAACAAATAGTGGGATTGTCTGAACATTATAACGCTCCCACGGCTGAAAGGGCGAGCATGTTTGGTACGACGGGTATTCGAACCCGCGACCCTCAGATAACGACTCGAACGCCTTAACCCACCCGGCCATGCCGGGCGAATTTTGTAAGAGAAACTGGATAAACACCAGCTTGTTATACAAACCTAATTTAAGGAGTGAATGTTATAAGAAAATTTAGATGAAGTACAAATCCACTAGACAAGAACATATTTAAGGACAGAAGTGTGGAAGGTACATTACAAGACAAGTTACATGAAATGTACACTTATTAGATAACGAAAAATTTATGGGCAAAAGTGTGAAGCACATGTTAAGAAAACGTAGATGAAATACAGAATTATTAGTCTGAGAAAGCATTTAAGGATCCAAGCAAAGACCGCATGATACAAAGATGAGAGAAAACTTACCAAGAAAGCTAGCTATCGTATTTTACAATTAAAAGTAGGAAGACATCACAAAGAGAATGCACATTACATATACAAAATCGTCTTACAAAAGTTCACTACGTTTTACTAAGTGAATTTTGGAGCCTCATCGGGTAGTTGCTGTCCATGTCACCACATGCGGTCATACCTTTTTTGATGTTTGTGTGCCTGACCAAGACTTAGCTGCGTAACATTTGTTTCAAAACATCTGACGCAAGGCTGTATTATAGATAACACGCGACGCTTCCTTTCTTACTCGCCCTAATAAGGATAGTATGCAAAGCGCCTGTTTCAACAGTTCAGTCGCAAAGAAATTCATTGATCTGTTCATTTGTTCTATGGAATAGCATGGATATACACTTCATTGTCAAGATGCTTAAGGTATGTGATAGTTGAATGGATATATCCTGGAAAAAAAACAACTTGTGTGCACATGACTTCTGCCGCTTTTCTAAAACAAAGATCCTTCATTTCACTGCTTACTGTTGCTTGGGGCACCAGGACAGCTTTTGGTACTGACTCTTATTTTACAAAAAAAAAAATGCATTTTGCTTACTACGGCTGAGGTATGAGTTGATGAAACTGTCTTTTTGAATGATACTGGTGCTCCATGCCGATTCACGGTTCTTTGTCGTGACAATAAGTACAAAAGATATCCCCGCACTGAACACACCTGTAAAAATATTTTGTGTCAAAGTTAACTTTCATGCACACTTTCCAAAAACGATCAATAATTGGCATTATCATACCATTTGAAAAACGCAAGTGTTAAAATGCGGTTCTGATATATTACACTCCAAAGTGACTTTATAACTGATGTGGTTGTCCCGCTCTTTGTGATTATGCATATTCAAAATAAAGTAATTCTCTGAATGTTGGTGCTGTTGGTCAACTTCAACAGGAACAGAACGCTATTTTACAGGATTATTCTGTTAAATAAACAACTATACTTTATAACAAGATATAAAAAACTACACCTATTTTGATAGGAATATTATTTATACAAAAATCTACTTGATTCTCAAAACACTAACATAAAAAATAAATGATGCCAGCGATAGTGTAAAGACGATTTCTGACAGAAGTGTGATTTAGTATAACGAACCATAAAGTTACCAATGATGGGCGAAGCCTTCGTGATGAATTCGAGCAAGAAACTACAATAAAAATAATCCTAATTGTGGGACGTAAGGAGTTAGAGCGAGACTAGCATACAAAAATAAATAAAATCGCGTGGTTCAAAACCTGTAACTGATATGCCTTTATGTTTATTCTAGGTTTGAAAAAAATATTAGGGATACACATAATAACATGGCAAATCATGAGAAAGATTGAAAGCTATCGGTGATTAAATATGTAATTCACCAGCTCCAGTGATTCTTGAAAATGATAACTTATGCAAATCTCTCATCAAATCATAGGACCTTTGTTTGTTGTTAAAATGTACAAAGCTACAGAATAAGCAAACAATGCTGTGTCCACAACGGCTATCAAAACTCAGTTTTTAGTGTTATAAGCATTCAGGATTTCTGCTGACCAATGGGAGTTTCTATATAATGATCACTGATAGCTTTATGATGCAAATTGCTTGAAATAACGAAATTGAAATAAAATAGTTTTAAAACTTAACAAGAAATAAAATCCTGAGGAGATTAAAAACTAGCTTTTGTTGATATTGGAAATACTTTGTCGTAGTTACCAACTCAGCAAGCGCAAGGACTCAGCCAGCAGGATAATTAGATCATACAGCTGACTAATTTGTTGCCCAGTGATGAAACAGTTGAAGGGTCTTTCCCAATCTTAGAAATTTCAAAACATTAAGGCTCAAATGTTTTATCCCAATTGTTATTTTAATGGATTGAACATTAGATATTTGATATCATTGTGCAAGAATTAAAATCAATGAATATATTTTAATTTTAAATAATATTCTTACTCATGATTGTAATGCAACGAGTCCAATTTGTTTTCTTATTTTCGTATTTGTAATAGTAAAAATAACTCTTTCTATGTATAAACTAGTTTGTTTTGTTTTTTTATCAATAACTTCTATAATAATGTTACATGGCACTAACATGCTAGACATTTACCATAGTAATCGACAGAACACACTGTTACTCTATAAATGCCAAACAGTCACTCAGGGTACCATTGCTTGGCTTTATCTGAGCAACAATGAATGACTCTCTAGAGAAACATCAGTTCACTTTTTGCACTGGTGAAACACGTGAATAATTTCTGCAGTAGATCCGAGGTTCCAGAAAACTACTTTCATTTTGCTCACACTTAGAATCAGGTTACTTGAACAAAGCCCAATAGTCACTCAGTTCTCTGTGAGTTCAAATCAACTGTAAACCTCAGCCACCATTGTATTCCAGTCCTCTTACTGCATCGCATTCAGATGTCCAACTGAGTCCAAGGCTGGACTCTCCAGGCTCAGAATCAGGTGTTATATTCTCGACTTTTTAGTCCAGTTTCCTATCTACTCTCATTTGGTGAGAAATGAATCACGAGTAAGTGTTACAAACAAAAAACACGAGTTGCTACACAAAACAACAAATGGTTAAGAATAGAATGGGAACAACATGATTTTTATATCTTATCGATACGTAACTGTCACATGTACCCTCTTGAGTTATTTTTCTCCTATGATAATGTTTTAAAATTTTGTATGACAGTCGCAAAAAGAGAAAATTTACAAAGTAGATTAATTAATATTATAAAGACCCAATACTTAGTCAGTCTGAGTATTCTAAGTAGTACTTGAAATAATAATAATTTTCAGCTATTCGTTGGAAAGGTTTTTCTTTAAGGTGATGTTAAATGTATTGGATACACACATTTCAAAAAAGAAACATTACGAAAAATTATGCATTAATTGTAATATTTTAATTTATATTAAAGGCTATTTGCTGAATGTTTCAATTAAAGAATAAATGTGTAGACTTACTTTACCAGTCGTTTATAAAGAAATATACCTTTCACATATAAACTCACGTGATTACAGTACGCAGTGCTATACATTACGTTAAAATGCTCTATGTTGTATATAAACTTATATACCTTAGTTTCAATATTCTGAAAATAATTTTGTGATCTGTGTTATAAGGTTTCCTAACATTTCCTAACAAAATACTTGAAATATTTACTGCTAAGAATCTGATTTCAAAACCCGACGACAAAACGTTTTTTGGTTGTTGTTTTTTCGTCATGCATTGTTTTCTTAAGCGATTCTTGGTTTGGCTTAGAAAACGTGATTGTATTATTCGAAATTTCTCACTCTAAAAACATAAACAAATTTCTGAAATTCTTCAACACTCAAACTCTTATAAAAAGCGTTTTAAGTGAAATTAAAGTTATTAGTGAAAAGAGATGAAGCTGTTTTTTATGTTTTTAATTTTTCTTTCCTTCGCAATAAAGCTAATTATCAATAAACATTTAATGTTTAATATGTTTAATGCTTTATTAAATATATTGATTTACTCTGTAGTGGAAGTGTTTGCTATCCTCTAAGCCCGTGAAGAAGGACTTTTACAGGTAGAAAACACTAGAAACGTTACTGTGATGAATAAAATCAAACTTTTTTATTGAAATTTGCTCTCCAGAAATGAAATTTTTCATTAATGTTTGAAACTATTTTTTTTAGTGTTTGTTCTAATCAAAATTCGCGCAAATCAGTACTCTTCATTTTGGAAGGATAATTTCGCTTTACATTAACTGTTAATAACTGTGACACTTACCTGTATATCTGTAAAAAATACAACAAAAACTATATAGAACAGCTGAATCACTTCAAGAAAAAATATTCATCGTGTTTGCATCTAGTGGCACAACGGTATGTTGGCGGACTTACAACCCTAGAAACTGGGTTTTGATACCTGTGGTGGGCAGAGCACAAGATAGCTTATTGTGTAGCTTTGTACATAATTACAAACAAACAAACGAGTTGTTTGTAATACAGATCATCATTATAAATATTGAAATAATAACTATTTTACTAAACAAATAAATCTGAGAAATATCCATTTTATCAACTTGTAAACAAAGGACTTTTGTGGTTATCAGCTCTTTAGCTTACTGTAACTTTTATTAACAAACAGATATTACAGAAGGTTTTCTCTGTGCATGAAAAAATGCACAATGTAAGTTGGATACACGCAGTTGTCATGACATTACCACAGCGTTTTGGTTTGTTTATTTGTTTTGAATTTCGCGCAAAGCTACACGAAGGATATCTGCGCTAGCCGTCCCTAATTTAGCAGTGTAAGACTAGAGGGAAGGCAGCTAGTCATCACTACCCACCGCCAACTCGTGGGTTTGGTTTGTTTTGAATTTCGCGCCGAGTTACTTGAGGGCTATCTGCGCTACCCGTCCCTAATTTAGCAATGTCAGACTAGACGGAAGGCAGCTAGTCATCACCACCCACCGCCAATTCTAAGGTTTCTCTTTTACCAACGAAAAATGGGATTAATCGTAACATTTAACGCCCCTACTGCTGAAAGGGCGAGCATGTGTGGTCTGACAGGGATTCGAATCCGCGACCCTTATATTACGGGCCGAGATAATGATTGTTGTTTGTATTATGTATTATATACTGTAACAAATGACGATTATTGGCCCTGTCTATTTCAGTAGCATGCCAATTATGTTCTGTACTATATCTAATGACCACTGTTGGTCATATTTTGTTTTGTACAACATTTGGTAATGAATATTGCCACAACTTTTCTTTATATTACATCTAATAACGGTTTTTGTACTACATCCATGGTTACAAGGGTTAGTTCACTTTAAATGCAGGTATATGAATTTGTAGACCACACTTATATTCATCAGCTCAATACTGTATTCTATTTTAGCTTACATTTTTATTATCGACGTATAGAATATTCAAAATATATCATTAACTTTAATGTTTTGAATAACTTGTAAATATAAATGTATATTTGGATTAAGTAATTCACTCGACCTGATGACAATTGTTGGTTCTGTTATAGAAGACTGTTGTTCCGAGAGACGACATTAATTACCTAAAATATTCGGGAATAGATAATTTCCAATGTTTCGGAATAATAACAATCATGTTGTTTGTGTTTTTTTTCTAGTCTGATTTTTCAAGACCCTAATTGGGGATCCGAGATACTGTCAAATAGGATAGTGCCCAGTGACGCCTATGGTTGGTCATATTACAACTGAGAACGATTGTTGGTCACGTATTTTATTACATCTGATGATGTCTGTTGGTCATATAATAATAATAATAATACACCTATAATGTTTAATATTTCCTCTGATGACGTTAAGTTAGTTATTCTATAACTCTATACAGATCTCCACTGTAGTTGTTTTGGCATGCATAAGCTTATTCTAACTAGCCTACAAAAACAACCAAGCTAGTGTATAATAAGTTGAAGTCTGGATACGTAAGGAGTTATAAGGATTGGTTTCTAATACTGCAGTATAGTAAGTAAGTCTCAATTAGAACGGGGTCGTAATCGTTCCTGCTCTAACAAGTAGGATTATGGACGTGATCGAATACCCTCCCCATCATTGTGCGGTTTTTGTACCTACAGCACTTGCGTCTTATACGGTCTGTCTTTACTGCGTGTTTCTGGCGTGTGAGTCAGAGATTCTCAGAGCGAGCTGATTCGTAGCTTAGAGACTTTATGAAATGGAAGTCTTTGTCGTTTTCAGAAGTGGGAATCGCAAGCATATGAGTCATTCATCTTCATATATTTTAGGATATCCTCGGACCCAGTGCTCTGTTAAGTGATCTCACATAGAACAACCTAATGAATCTATAATAAACAACTTTAATAATACGATTTCATTAATTTTATATATACGTAATCCTTATATATAAAATACATATCATATAACACAAAGGACTATACGCAGACGGACTGTTCTTGTAATACAACGAAAAGTTCGATTGTTATTACTTTGCAAGCTATGGTTTACACAATAAACAAAGAAATATAAATATCTAATCAATAGATAATCTTACTTAACGACAATTTAAAGGCCTACCACAGACATACTAGTTAAAAAAATTACAGGCCTATCACAGTCGTTCTAGTTTAAAAAAAAAACAATTTACAGATGTACCACGGACGTTCTAGTTAAAAGATAATTTACAGGCCTACCACAGACGTTCTGTTTAAAACAAAAACGATTTACAGTCCTAACACAGACGTTCTAGTTATAAAAAAACATTTACAGGTGTACCAAGGACATTCTAGTTGACAGAAAAAATTACAGGCTTATCACAGACGTTCTAGTTAAAAGAATAAAAACAATTTACAGACGTACCAAGGACATACTAGTTAAAACAAACAACAATTTACAGACCTACAACAATTTACAGACCTACCACAGACGTTCAAGTTAGAAGGAAAAAAAAACCCAACAATTTACAGACCTACCACAGACGTTCCAGTAGAAGGAAAAAAAACCAAAAACAGGCCTACCACAGACGTTCTATTTACATACCTATCACAGACGTTCTAGTTACAGAAAAGACGTTCCAAGAAGGAAAAACAACAATTTACATACCTACCACAGACGTTCAAGTTAGAAAAAAACCAACAATTTTCAGGCCTACCACAGACGTTCTAGTTAAAAAAAAAAAACAACAATTTACATACCTATCACAGCCGTTCTAGTTAAAAGTTAGAAGGAAAAAAAAACCGAACAATTTACAGACCTACCACAGACGTTCTAGTTAAAAGAGAAAAACAAAAACAATAATTTACATACCTACCACAGACGTTCTAGTTAAAAAAGAAAAAGAAAAACAACAATTTACATACCTACCACAGACGTTCTAGTTAAAAGAGAAAAACAAAAACAACAATTTACATACCTACCACAGACGTTCTAGTTAAAAGGAAAAAAAAAAAACAATTTATAGGCGTGCCAAGAACATGCTATTTAAACGAAAAATAACATTACCTGCGTACCACGGACGTTCTCGTTTAAACAACTACAATTTCCAGATGCTCCATAAACGTCCTCGTTACAAGAAACATAATTTACAGGTGTATTATAAAAAAAACAACACAACTTACACACATACCACCGACATTCACGTTTTTTAAAAAAACGACAATTTAAAGATGTGCCACAGACGTTCTTGTTTACAACTTGTCAACTTACAGATGTACCGAGGGCACACTTATTTTATAAACTAGTTTACAGATGCATTTCACCTATTTTCAGTGTACAAACTACAATATAGTTAAGTAACAGAAGTTATCATTTGAGAAATAACTTACCAACAAGCAAAATATGTTCTCGTTTAACAAATAGCAATTTATAAATGCAATGTTTTTCTTTTTTTAGAATAATAGGACCCTTTAAAGTTTAAATCTTTGTAGAAAATATACTTCAGAAAATATGATATATAGATATCTTTAATGGATAGAAAATAATTAATACAGACACATCTGTTTGCATTACAGAAGTTAGGGTATTCTATAAGATATATTTTATTGCTTTATATAAATTACACACGCAATCTCTATAGCTTTTTCCACTTACTTGTAATAGTAAATATAAAAATATGTCACACTCAATAGATTGTATTAGACCAAAATATAATATATAATATTATTACAAATACAGATAAAATTAAAAATAGTTTAAAAAATAAATGACATTTGGAAAAAAACTTGTTACTGTGGTAATTGTAAACATAATTTGCTTGTTTATTGATGTTAAACGTAAATTACACAATGAACTCTTCGTGCTCTATTAATCAGGGAATCAAAACACGAAATTTTAGCGATTTAAGTTGTTAGACTTTAGCGCTGAGCCACTAGGGGAAGGCTAAATGTAATATGAATATTTATTATAATTATGTGTAAAGAAAAAAGCATGGTTTCAGTTTTTTGTTTGTTACATTACATATACTATTATAATTAAATATTTTCGTTGTGTTCTTTGTTAAGTGTTCATGATTCTATATTTTGCATACTGTTAGAATTATGTCAAATATACAACACTTTTTATCTAAGTAAAGTTTTTTAATGAGATTCAAAGTGTAAGTTTGTTTGGAATTTCGCCCAAAGCTACACGAGGGCTATCTGGGCTAACCGTTCCGAATTTAGCAGTGTAAAACTAGAAGGAAGGCAGCTAGTCATCACCAGTCACCGCCAACTCTTGGGCTACTCTTTTACCAACGAATAGTGGAATTGACCGTAACATCATAACACCCCCATGACTGAAAGGGCGAGCCTCTCTGGTGGGACGGGGATTGGAACCCACAACCCTCGGAATACGAGTCGAGTGCTTTAACCACCTGGTCAAACTCACACTTTAAATTACCTAAGACATTTATAACCATAAAGAATTACTTACCCTTTACCTTATGATTGAAACAGGTCAACGATGAACTGACAGACTGACAACGCTAAACTCTTGAGTTGGAATCACCAAACGGAAGTCACATAGTGTTTTCAGTAGCTTTGTGTTTACAAACAAACAAACATTAAACTTCTAACCAAGTATTTTGTGAATGATATCAGTCACCTGATTCTAATCATGAAATCCTAGTTTTTGCCATTCCTATAGCCTTCACAAGAAGGTCGTTTTTCATTCTTTCTCTATTGTGGATTATAGTTTTTGTTTGGTAGAACGTTCTGCGCGTGAGATGCAAATGAAACAACTTTATGCAATTATATAAAACACAAACGTATCTTTTTACTTTTTACTTCTGTTTTTTTTCCTCCAAATTTAGTAACTTCCATAAGAAAAATATTAAAGTTACTTTTAACATTAGCGGCAGTCTTAATGGATATCTTTAGTTTCCATATTGTTCATATTAGTAACATAAACAGTCCAGGGCGTTATAGAGAAGGCAGTCAGCCCTTTAACGTGTATGGTCTGTGGTGGGATATTGTTGATTGGTTATCTTCTCTTTGTTCAGTAACTCAAAATACAGAGAGCGGTGGTTCTTAGTACTTTTGCCATAAATATAAACATCCATACAAGAAGCTACGACAGCTGACTTCTCCTCACAAACTGATTACAATTGAGGCGTTTGTTTTCTGGCACCAATAATTTTACAATATTTATTGTCAACAATACTATTTATAATTTACGAGCACTCTTAAGCATCTGAGAGCATCAGAGACATGTCTCTTAAAAGTAATTACGGTTTTAAATAGGCCTGGCATGGCCAAGCGCGTAAGGCGTGCGACTCGTAATCTGAGGGTCGCGGGTTCGCGCCCGCGTCGCGCTAAACATGCTCGCCCTCCCAGCCGTGGGGGTGTATAATGTGACGATCAATCCCACTATTCGTTGGTAAAAGAGTAGCCCAAGAGTTGGCGGTGGGTGGTGATGACTAGCTGCCTTCCCTCTAGTCTTACACTGCTAAATTAGGGACGGCTAGCACAGATAGCCCTCGAGTAGCTTTGTGCGAAATTCCAAAAACAAACGGTTTTAAATGATTAAAAACAAGAAAACCGTCCTCAGTGACGGAAAATGTTTAGGTTAATCAACTTATTCAAATTATTTCATGGACTTTAAAAAGATTAATTGTGATGCGTTCTTGGTTTCACTCAGAAACAAAGCTCTGATCAACTTATAATAACAACCGCGAAAAGTAATTGTTGAACATTTCGGTCATGCTAACAACCCCTCAATAATAACATAAGGTAGATCTACATTGTTATTCGTTACGTTACGTCATACTTTGAAACGTGAATGATAGTGTGGTTAATTACTAACAGTTTAATGTAAACTATCCTGCTTGAAAAATGTGAAATTCAAAAGTGAATGTTGCGCTTTTCCTGCGGAAGTAGATTTTCAAACGGACAGACACCATTGTTCGCAATATATATATATATAAGATCTTTATAGTCAGTATACTATAATTGCAATTAACGCTTATTGATCGAACACTACAGATATTTTACCAGGAACGTTTATAGATATCAAACATTTTAAACTGTTCAACTTCAGTGAATTAACTTTGGAAGAAATTATTTCTGTGAGGACATTAAATATCTTCATCTGTAAATGAATCAGCTTGTAAGCGATGTGAGGCCAGCCAAGAAAAGACAGGTAACTAGCTTATTGTTTTGTTTTCTTTTTTATTTCGTACAAAGCTACACGAGGGCCATCTACGCTAGCCGTCCCTAAGTTAGTAGTGTAGGAGTAGAGGGAAGGCCACTAGTAATCACCACCCACCGCCAACTTTTGAGCTACTCTTTTACCAACAAATAGTGGGAATGATCATAACATAATAACGCCCCCACGGCTAAAAGGGGCGAGCATGTTTGGTGCGATGGGGATACGAACCTCAGATTACGAGTCGAACGCCTTAACCCACCTGGCCGTGCCAGGCCCTCTAACTAGCTTAAGCGATGTGTGACAATGTCAATTGGAAATTAATTTGCTAGTCGTGGACCTTGATTGTCGATAAAATATTCAGCTTTAGACCGAATAGAAGGCTCATAATAGTTTGTAAGTTTGTAAAACCCTTGTTTATTAACCAATATTTGTAATAACTGTTATTATAATTGTATTGTTGTTTGCACATTAATATATGTTTGTGTTAGGAAAAAAAATTGTGTGTATCAATTTTGTTGGCAAGTATCATAAATTTAATACATATCGATGTTTACTTAACTTCTAAGTTCGGTTTTCCGGTTATTTGTAGACACGTCTGTGATTAATTATAATACGTCACAAAATGTTTTATTTATTTTGAATAATAATTTTTGGACCTCTGGTTCAGAAAATTTAAATGCATCAGTGAAAAGTTCAACCTTTATTGAGGTTGGTAGTTGAAAAGGCGGAATTATACATACCTTTCTTAGAGGATATGAAATCTATTAAACTGCAGGTGACACGTTTTCCTACTCTGAAACTATTTTCCACTTGAATATGTGCCTTTCACTCTCTCTGTCGTATCCTCTTTAAAAATTATTGAGAGTACAATTCAACAATACTCGTTTCATGAAAACGCTAGCTTGTTTTCAAACAGTGTTGAACGTTCTGGAAATTCGCATTGAACTATATAAACAAATATAATTATTATCAGTCGGAAGTTATAATTGTGATTAACGACTATTAATCGGAAAACTATAGAATTTGACCAAGAACGTTTATATGTTTGGAACATTACAAACTATTCAGTGAATTACTTCGGAAGCTATTGTTTCCACGAAGACATTAGATATATTGTCGCCAATGAAACTTACGGGTGCTTCAAGCTTAGCCAGCCGTCAAGAGAAGTGTACAGGTGTATAAACAAAGGATTAATTCGCTCTCCATGAACATTTCTAAAAATATTTATCTACAGACTCAGTATTGATTGAGTTTGTAAAACTCTTATATGTAAATAATCATTTGTAATAACTGTTAGTAATCACCGTTATTATAAACTGTATTTTTGATTTTTGTATATTAAAATATATTTGTGTTAAGAAGTTGTTTTTGAATTAAGCACAAAGTTACATAATGGGCTATCCGTGTTCTGCCCACCACGAGTATCGAAATCCGGATACTAGTGTTGTAAGTCCGCAGACATACCGCTGATCCACTGGGGGGTGGGTTGTGTTAAGAAAGAAAATTGTGAGATATTAGCATTTGATTAACTTAAAATTAAATCTTAAATTTCCAGTTACTTGAAATAGTAATACGTCAGTATACTTAACATAATATATCGGAGACTTACACGAAATAAATTATAATACTTAACACACATATAAGAATCACAACAATTGAGTAATTACAATGGAAGGGTTAATTCATTATTAGTACAATACAATATGCTACATAACAAAAGATAAGTCGTGCAATGCATTATTAGTTTACAGTTACTTCTAGTAGAACTGTACACCTTGTTTTCACCAACGTAATTTTTAAGTTGTTTCAAAAGCTTTGTATTACTTCCCACAAATGAGACAATTTATTTGGGTCGTGAATTCGAATCCCTTCTCCCAACATGCATAATGCGACAGCAGATTCCAATCATTGTTGATAAAAGATTAGCTCAAATATTGGCGGTATTTATTAGACGCCTTCCTTCTAGTATATTTCTTCTAAATTAGTGACGGATAGCGCAGAAAGCCCTCGAATAGCTTTGCGCGAACTTCAACAAACAAAGAAAAACTGTAATACTTCAACTAAATATATCCTTTATAGGCTAGTTAATTCACGAAATTGATTTATGTCTTCATATCACCTTCGATGAAAATTATCTCAGTCAGAAGTGATTATGCCTAATCAGTTCCTTACCCGGCATAAACTGACACTTCCTGAACTAGTCTTGTCTGATCAAATAGTGGATCTTGTCTGTTACTGTTGGACTAGTGTGTATTTATTCACAACAAAACTGTTCAGAAATCGAAGTGTAACACGTTATTCAGTCTTTCAGCTACTTCAAACAAAGATCAATATTTAAACATTACAAGTAGTAATGTATTTTTGTCTTCCGCAATTAACGCCAGAAAAGTTAATAATTAATCAACGTTTTCCCCAGAAATGAAAGTTCCTAAATAGTACAAACACGATAACTAAATGTTAATGTTATTGATAACATTATTGATACATTGATATATTGATACATATATTCTTTACAACTTGTGAGCAACTTAAACTCAGTATTGCCATTAATCACTTTCAGCTACGAACTGGTCTCTTTAAAGCAGCTATTTTAACGTACGTTCGTGGAAAGGTCTTTCACAGATGTAATTGCAGCATGTCTGAAGTGCAATAAAGATGGACTAATTAACTTCCTATTTTTCATGACGATTGTTTCTACCTCTTATTTATCATGATGAAGTGCAGGGTTGGAATTTACAGATTCCATTTTCGAGCATGTGTGTCCAGTGGGACATTACAGAATGGAAATAGGAAGGGAAGGAAAACAGGACAAGTAATATACAAGTTGAATTAACACGGATCGTCTACGAAACAAAATGGTTGAAAATAGTTTCACCCAGCAGCGTCTCTATGTTTAACTTATCGTAAACAATACCACCAGTTTAAATTAATAAATAATTCATTCGTAATGTAACGTGTATGGATCTTTGATAGCATACATGTATCGATGAAACATTTATTAGAGGGGTTTCTTTTGAGAGCATTTTAATATATATTCTGAATGTAGTAAATTAAAAAACGTCATTATAAGCCCTTTTTAGGGCTCAATACAGAGCCTAAAGCATGATTGGCTCGAGAAAATTTGAAGTTATCCTGAGCTAGAATGAAAAACGTTTATGACCGTAAAACTGAACAATATAAGTTCTGTCCTGGTGATATGGTCTTCATGTTGTTACCCACTATTTGACATCCACTCAGACCATGGTCACTATGAGGTCCTGTGGAACGTTAATGATACAGGCTATGTTTTAAAAAACACCTGATCACTGAAAGGCTACCCAGCTGTGTCATATTAATATGTTGAAGCCCTACCACATCTGAGATGCATCCGAAAATATTTTAGTCATTGAGTGTTCTCCCGATATTGATGGCAGTTGCTATGAAAATAACAAACTGAGTAATTCTGACTTTCAATCCAATAATTGATTGTATTGTGAATCATCCAATTTCTGCCAATAAAAACGTTTAATGAGATTTTTTGGAATGGCTAATTATTACAAGAGATTTTGTTAAAAAAAAAAAAAAATTTTGGGCATCACTGAACCATTAACAAACCTATTGAAGCAAAACCAAAACTTCAAGTAGCCTGAAACATATCAACCTGATTTTTGAAAGGTCAAATCTTTATCATACACTTACCCTGTATTGATGGCAACTGACTTTGACACCAGTGATTCTGGTGCTGGTGCTATTCTAATATAATCAGACGAGAAAGGTATCGAACATCATGTTTATTATGCTTTCTAAAATGTTTAATTATCACCAAAAAAAAACTATTCTGTTGTGGAAAATGAAACATTGGTTTTGGTGTTAGCTTTAGAACATTTCATTGTATATGTATCTGCACCACAACAACCTGTCATCATTTACACTTATACAAACCAGTTGACGTTTTTGGACCAAATGAAGAACAAGAGCTGAAGGCTGTTAAATTGGAAATAATATGATTTGAATATTATTCATATTAAAGGAGTTAATAAGATCTGTGTTGATGCATTTTCACGTGCTATGTAATTTTATGATCATAAGGTTATTTGTATTGATTATTTTATGTACTCTCGTGGTTATTAAAGTTTTGTAATTCTTTGACAGTGTATTATATTTAATATCTGTTCACAATGTATGTACGTAATATCTCAGTTAAATCTCAGACAATGTTCAATTTTTTAAGGAGGGAGATATGACAAAATTACTACAATATATCTTTCTAATATCAGTATTTGTTTAAGTTTATATTGAGAAATGCACATAACTTATACTGTTGAATCTGTATTGCGAAATTCCTGCCTATTCACTAAAACTGTAAAAAGATTCTCGCCAGTAAAAATCAGCGATATACGTGTGTACGTAAACACAAGTGTATCGTCAGTGTTGCTGTGCAGGCTGAAATTTCTAGAAACTCTCCCCATGCCTATATATATAACTAACGCCACTCCCCAAGAGTTAGTGTATATTGTTGGTTTGTTACAGTTGTTATACTGTGAACCTCGGAAGCTATAACTATTATTAACACTTATTAATCGGGAACTTGAGATATTTGACCAGGAACGTTTATAAATTTCGAACGTTACAACCATTTAATTTCAGCGGATTGGCATCGGACATTAGTATTTTTTCGAAAACATTATATAACTTTAGCTTTGAAAAAAATCGACGTGTAATCTATAAAGAATACAGAGCTATTTTCCTCCTGGTTAAGTGAATTGTTTCTACAACAGCTCTAAATTATCAAAAACGTCCTAGATTAGATAGAAGACTCAATGTTATTTGTGAGTTTGTGAAACATTTGTACGTAGATCACACTATTTGTGATATTATTTGTAATAATCATTATTATAAATAATAATAAGTGATGCATCTTAAGTGCTAAGATATTATGATGTCGTAATAAAAATAAGTTTTGTTTTTGTTTGTTTGTTTTGGAATTTCGCACAAAGCTACTCGAGGGCTATCTGTGCTAGCCGTTCCTAATTTAGCAGTGTAAGACTAGAGGGAAGACAGCTAGTCATCACCACCCACCGCCAACTCTTGGGCTACTCTTTTACCAACGAATAGTGGGATTGACCGTCACATTATAACGCCCCCCACGGCTGAAAGGGCGAGCATGTTTGGCGCGACTGGGATAAAAATAAGTAATCCAAACTGTTTGTAATTTAGTAACAAAAATAAGTAGTTTATCTCAGTTCTTAATATTTGGTGATCTGTAATAACAATAAGCGATATGTCCTAAGTGTTCGTATCTTGTGATATACTAATAAAGCTTTTAGTGTCAGGTGTTAAAATAAAAAACAATAAATAATTTATCATAAGTGTTAATGGTTGATTGTTTGTTTGTAGTGAAGCACAAAAACTACATAATTCGTTATTTGTGCTCTGCAAACTACGGGTACCCAAACCAGGTTTTTAACGTTGTAAGTTTACGGACATAGCGCTGTGTCACTATTGGGCGAAAGTTAATGTTTGATGATACACTAATAACAATAAAAGATATGTCCGAAATATTAGTATATGGTGATACAGTAAAAAGCACTAAGTATTAGTATCTGGTAATCTACTAATAACAACTTAAGATATGTCCCAAGTATCACTGTCTGATGACACAATAGAGAGAGAAACATTTACTTTTGCTTGATATCTGTGTTCCTTCATTCTTTTATATCTTATGTTGTTGTCGTATATAAATAAATTGTTTTTTTTATTATTGCAAACACCTACTTTTGTATGATAGTCTCTGTTTTCGAAGTTTAACAGTAGTTTTTCGAGATTTGTACTCCAGGATCTTCTTTATTAGTGGTCCAATGAAGACACCATCTTTGGCCTCTGCCTCAGACAGCTTAGGGAAGAAGCCTCGAAGGTACTTGAAAGCTGCAGACTCCTTATCAAGAGCTGTGACAAATTGTTTCATCAGACCCAATTTTATGTGCAATGGTGAAAACAACACCTTCTGGAGGGGCTCACACTTGATATTGTGCCTCCTGACAGAGAACTTGGTCCGTTGGGGTTAGTACTTCCTGTTGTAGTGCACTGCGATGTCCCTGCTGTCCCAAAGGCAAAGATAACAGGGAAACTTGGTAAAACCTCCTTAGAGACCCTTTAGGAATGCCACCATTTTGAAGTCTCTGATAACCTCCCAGCCATACTCATCATACTTCAAGGCTTCTAACAAGGTGTTGACGCTGTTGTATTCCTCTCTGAGGTGCACCGAAAGATATTTAAATTTTAAAAGGTCTAAAATTTGTATAATACAAAATCTTACTATTCAAGCAAGCGAAAATTGCCCGTCTTGCCTTCTAGAGGTTTTTTGCAGTGATCGCAGGTCATATGAGATGTCCAGGGTTTATCTTGATCCCCGACATGCATGCCGAAATATGACTTGTAGGCTTCACACATTTTATCAGATGCTGTCACAGGGTACGTTTTGCTCTTGTCTTGATAAATTGGCCACATACATAGTAGAATGCATCTGAATAATTCTTGCAGATTCTTGATGCCATCTGTGATAAAATCAGATAGGTCTATGCGTTCACTTAGGCAACTAGAACTAAACTGAAGTGGTGAGTCCCTGTATATATATTACTATGGAAAGTTCGAGAAAATTCTAAAAGATTCTTGGAAATTCTCGTAAGTTCTACAACATCCTAAAAAGTTCTTGAAAATTCTTGTAAGTTCGAGAAAATTCTCTATCAGCGACTCAGCACTGAATCTACAATGGAATGCTCTGGAAAATGGGTAAATTTGAAAATTTCAATACCCAGGTCACAAAAGCAAAGTTTGAAGAGAAAAATAGGTCTTTTCCATTTACTTTAGGCATAAGCAATTGGGAAATAACACTTTCTGCCCAGGAATAAGAAAAAGTAAAAATTTGGTTACATAGTGTTATATTTTTTATCGTATTTGGATATATATCTAAAGCATGTAATGGACAATCTCATTTCAAGCTATAAAATACTAAGCCTTTTCTCTGCTGCCTATCTATTGGACAAGATTGTAATTTATATAGAAATTTGTAATCTTGCTACATTCCATGTATATAGGTTTGACAAATTTTTTAAGAAGTATTAATTAAATTTGTTTGAATATCAGTTTTTGGTATGCGAGAAATTAACGATCGATACCAGATTTTCTCATTTTTTTCTTTAAAAGAAATGTTAAATAAAAACTTATATACATGTATGTGTTTCTACCTAATCAAAGCCATATCGCCTTGCGATTAAAATCGTCAAATAAAATATGTTCGTCTTGAAATGTTTTATACACAAGCCCCAACCAGAGTTAACATATTTCATAATATGTTAATAGGTCAATGAATATTTCATATGTAGCCATGCTTGTTGAATAAAATGAGAAATGTTATTAGTCGTGTTTCAAGGTATATTAGAGTACCATTGTCTCAATATGCAGACCTAGCCAATATTCACTTACATAAAAGTAGCCATTTTAAGCAAATTTTAATTAATGGGGTTCAAGTGACCAAAAGTTTTGTCTTTTACTTTCGGTTTTTAGACCATGTTGCGATTATAGTTTACCTCGAACGTTACATGTCACGATTTCAAATTGCCAGAAATTTTCATTTAGAAGTTAATTGAATGTCAATGAGTTTCAAATTTAAGATATTTATCAACAAGGTTGATACATACAATTTTATTTCTTAATACAAATATATTTTGTAAATGGAAAATTATAGAAACATACTTACAACTTACTGCTTATTCTTGCTGATCTGGAGACCTGGCATGGTCTGGTGGTAAGGACGCTCGACTTGTAATATGAGGGTCGCAGGTCCGAATAATCGTCACTCCAAACATGTTCGCTCTTTCAGCCATGTGGGAGTTGCAATGTGACAGTCAATCCCATTATTCGTTAGTAAAAGAGTAGTCCAAGATTTGGGGGTGGATGGTGATGAGCAGCTGCCTTCCCTCTAGTTTTACACTGCTAAATTAGGAATGGCTATCACAAATGGCCCTCAGGTAGCTTTGCGCGAAAATTCAAAACAAACAAAAATATGTGATCTAGAATTGAATCTTTTACGGAGAGCGAATTAATTCTATGTTTACATACAGTTCCTTCACAAAGCACACGTAAGTTTTTCGCTGACGATAATATCTAATGTTTGAAATTTACAAATGTTCCTGATGAAATATCGGTAGTTTTCCGATTAATAAGCGACTGTCACAATTATAGTTTCCGAGCTTTTTAATATACTGACTATAACAGAAAAACGATATTGTTAAATTGTCTTTCCACGTGTTGCAATTTTTTAAACTTTAAGGTGACGGTTTAAAAAGTTCAGTTGGTCCCGCAATATTGGTATTTACTTAGGTATATAGATTGACGATTCTTACGATCGAGAATCTTCCACAAATTTAAAGGACAGGCGGGACTTTCGCAATCCACATTTAACAATATATATGTTACATACACTCCTAGATATATGTATTTAACTTTAACAAACATCAATATTAAAATAAATATATAATAGTGTATCCGTTACAACTACAAAAACATTTCACATCTTATATATTTTTTATAGAACGTAGCCATTTCAAACAAACTTTGATTAATGGAGTTCCGATTTTTAGACTGCGTAAAATATTTCACATTTAGTATATTTATAATTACTTAATGCCGGCTTTGTAACAGCATGAATATTAAAAGTGTTTCATTATTATTTTACAAGTGATAAACTAAGTTGTAAAAATATATCTGTGTATATAGATATATGTTTATAAGTTTATAATACCACCATTACACTGTCAGTAAAGGTAGATGACCCTTATCCACTTTTAACCTGGTGTTCGAATTTAAATGTTCTGTTTAAACCCTTTTCACTTAACCATTCAAACTTTTAGATACTCGTATGTTGGCATAGTTCGTTTGAGGTGGTAAACGACTTGGCCAAAGGTATATCTTTAAAAATATTATTTATTGAATTTATAAGATTTGTGTAAGGCCGACATTATTATACTACCTAATTTTTCAATAGGTGAAACAATAAAACAAAATTTTAAAATACGTATATGACTATCTGTGATAAAATGTGTTAGAACCTTCGTGCAGTTTATATTTTAGTATGTTGCATAATCATTGGGCCCGGCATGGCCAAGCGTGTTAAGGCACTTGACTTCTAATCCGAGGTTCGCTGCTTCGAATCCCTGTCACACCAAACATGCTCGCCCTTTCATCTGTGGAGGCGCTATAATGTCACGGTCAATCCCATTATTTGTTGGTAAAAGAGTAGCCCAAAAGTTGGCGGTGAGTGGTGATGACTAGATGCCTTCCCTCTAGTCTTACACTGCTAAATTAGGGACGGCTAGCACAGATAGTCCTCGAGTAGCTTTGTGCGAAATTCCAAAACAAACAAACAAGCATAATCATTGTGCTCACTATATTTCATAAACCACTATTAATTTGAAGGCATCATAAAATTATGGGCTATTACTAAAATGTAGCACCACGAACGCATTTGTAAAGTAGAAATCGTTAAGTTTTGTGCGGATAGACCAAGTCATTTATCAACCCTAAATTACCTAAATAACAAATTTTAGGTTTTTTTTGTCTTTTTTTTCTAAATTCGCGCAAAGCTACTTGTAGGCTATCCGCGATAGCCTTCCCTAATTTTGCAGTGTAAGACTAGAGGAAAGGCAGCTAGTCATCACCACCCACCGCCAACTCTTGGGCTACTTTTTTACCAACGAATAGTGGGATTGAGCGTACATTATAACGTCTTCACGGCTGAAAGGGCGAGCATGTTTGGCGCGACGGGGATGCAAACTCGCGACCCTCAGATTAGGAGTCGCATGCCTTAACCCACCTGGCCATGCAGGGCCTTTTGGGAATAATCCTGACAACTAACCTAGATATAAAAGATTTAAACAATCAGAAAATTGGTTTCCTGAGTCACCTTAGTAAGATTGTGTATTCCTATGAAACAACCCCTTTTTCTTAAACGGGAGCCATTAATGGGACGAGTTCGGAAAGGTTGAGATAAAGTTTAGTGTGGGATTGTAAAGCTTAATTTTCTTTAGAAAACAGATAAAGCTCTTCTCTCCGTGCAAGTCATTGATTATCAAGAAGTCACGTGACTCAGTACATTTACTGGCGTCCACCTGCTGTGGGAAAGCTTATCTCCTAGGTTTAGCGTAACAGCAAAGACAACACTACTTAGTTTGGACGTGTGTCATTAATGGTTCTCAAGGTAAGCGTTGTTTTAATATATTAACAACTAGATAGGAGAGCTACCTGGTGCGAAAAGCGAACTTGAAAACTGAACGATTCTGACATCAGATCGTAACACTGTAACTCGCCAACTGTCTTACTTGAACGTTGTTTACAACATTAAAACTGTTGTTTTTGATATTAGTGAATGTATTTAATCAGTGAACATGTTTACAGTTTATAAAATTTATACCTGTATCAATGCATTTTGTGGTCTCTGCTGTATCATATTACATATGTATTGCAATATTCCTAGTGGTTAATTTTTGTATTCTGTATAATTTATTTTAAACTTTCTTCAGTTTTGTATTTCATATATTCTTGTTAAGAGTGCAGTTAAAGTTCACGTTAAAACTGTGTAGTTAGAATATATTAAGACTTACATTTACATCGGTACAAAGTAATATTTTCATTGAAAGGTAATATGGTGTGGTGTATGCTAGGGAACTATAAAAACAGTGTTGACAGTTCATGGGGATCAAAAATATTTTATTAGAGATCTTTTATTAATCTGTTCTTGTTTTGTGTTTTCTGTAAATGAACAGAGCGTGAAGCAAGTGATATTTCGAGACAGTTGAGTTAACAGTTTTTGCTGTGAGTGAAATATGATAAACAATAATTAAAAATAAACATTATGCGTCCTGAGACGTGTTACAGAAGCATTTCTTGTGTCATTTAAATATCTAAAATAAAGATGGGTTTTGGCACGACAGCTCACATGATCGGCCTAACCATCTTCCCTGACCAATGACTTATAGGATTTCCCAAAATGTTTAGCCTGACTGATGACTACAACGGATTTTATTTTCTCGTTTTCGCTGGGTTTGAGTCATCCTCCTCTGAGGCCTACTGCTCGAGAACAAAGGAAGACGCTGAGTATATTCTTAGTCATCGCCACATCAGTTTCAGCAGAACGGAGAAGCTGCTCGCGAGTAGGTCACGTGCACAAATGTTCTAGACGCGAGAAAAAAGTATACGAGGAACTTAGGTAACAACTGCACGTGGGGCGGATGGGATGTCCCGCGCTTAGGCTGGCTATCAATTGCTTGCCTTTCAATGGTTTATCCCTTTAATAAACGCATACAGACCTGCTGGGGAAAAACTCCGTGTCTGAAGGCAGTGGAAACTGATCTCTGACCCCGAGCTCATTTGTCATACCTGGTTAATATAGTACACAAACAGACGCACACGCTCTGACTAAGGGCACTGGTATTTTCTGCCACATATATGTAAACCGTATAACGCTAATGACTTTGTAAAACCACAAAGGTTCTGTAAGTAAAAAACAACATCTGTCTCGTTTCTAATGCAACATTCCATGACTGAAAAGAGGTTTTAATTTCCATGTTAACCATATGGCTACCTCTAATATAATATTGCTATTCGAAATGGTGGAGCAGTTTCTTTAGTTATTTGTGACAAATCCTTATTTAGATTCCACGCAGTTAGCTAGAATTATATACAGTGGATTCAAAATAAGGATTTGTAGTTTGAGTACTCGTAATCCGAGGGTCGCGGGTTCGTGCCCGCGTCGCGCCAAACATGCTCGCCCTCCCAGCCGTGGGGGCGTTATAATGTGACGGTCAATCCCACTTTTCTTTGGTAAAAGAGTAGCCCAAGAGTTGGCGGTGGGTGGTGATGACTAGCTGCCTTCCCTCTAGTCTTACACTGCTAAATTAGGGACGGCTAGCACAGATAGCCCTCGAGTAGCTTTGTGCGAAATTACAAAACAAACAAACAAAATAGTTTGAGTAAATGATGTCTATAGTATCTCCAGCTTTATATGTTGACTTTGTTTACAATTCCTATTTGCAGGTTTTCAAATTCCCACTTTTCTATTAATTTTTTACTCGAATCGTAATTTTGATTGTTTACATTTTTTTATGACTGTATTTTTAGAATAAACTAATTGTCTTGTTTCTTTATTCTCAATGAACCCTATTCCCTGTTTAAAATAACGGTTTTAATAATCTTGTTTCTCAAATTTTTATGTCTGTCAAGGAAATAAATGTTTAAAATAAAAACACTGTCTTATTTTAAACCGTTTAGTTTAATAAACTACGTATTTGACAGATGATGCTCTGTCGAGAAACAATGAACTCTTGTATTAGCTTCATGCAGATCTGATGGTTGTTGCTTCTGGTATCATTGATAATAACACTATATGTATCACTATGACGCATGATAATCAACACACCACATGTTAGGTATATGTTTGTAAAATATATGTAGTTAGTATATTTATATCCTGTAGCTATATGGTTGTCTGTAAACACTGAATTGGTGGAACTTGTGAACTATACTAGAATGGTACAGGGATTGGAGTTTGTAACCGTATGAGTTTTACACGTATAAAATTTATATATATATTTTATGTAGTAAAGCCATATATATAGATAGCTATATTAGTTTTTTAAGTTATATAAATGCATTCCTATACGTTCTTACGTATTATAATTTATCCCGGTCGAGTCTCCGATTTATTATGTTACGTATTACGATTTCAAACAGCCGAAAATTTTAATTTTAATTCAGAAGTTCATTGAATATCGATGTGTATTAAATTTATTATATTTGTTCACAAAATTGATTGTTTGTTTATTTTTGAATTTCGCACAAAGCTACTCGAGGGCTATCTGCGCTAGCCGTCCCTAATTTAGCAGTGTAAGACTAGAGGGAAGACAGCTAGTCATCACCACCCACCGTCAACTCTTGGACTTTTAACAACGAATAGTGGGATTAATCGTAACATTATCGCTCTCCCCGCTAAAAGGGCGAGCATATTTGGCGCGACGGGGATGCGAACCCGCGACCCTCGGATTACGAGCCGCACGCCTTAACCCACTTGGCCATGCCTGGCCCCTACTAAACGCGTCCACATTTTACCACTAGGAAAGCATCCTTTTCAAATAAAACATATACATCTAAAAGATACTTTTAAATAAATCTTCGTGTATTTTAAGGTAATTGTTCTATGAACATGAGTAATAAATTTTAATATTCTGTGTTGTTGTTGTTTTCTATTTCCTCGCTTCATAAATTGGTTGATTCCCCAAAGACAATGATTGTAAAGAGTACAACGCATGGAGTATCAACATGTTACAGTCATCTAATTTTCGTCTATTATTGGCTGGTAATTCCTGTTTCACCTAGTACTCAAGATTTTCAAGAAAACATTATATTTCTGTGAGAAAGCTAATTTCAAGGGGTAATGGTAGCATTATTTACATTTGAATTGTGGTTATCCTTTCTTATAAAAAATATAAGGCACGGGATGACCAGGTACTTAAGGAGTTCGACTCGTAATCTGAGGGTCGTGGGTTTGAATCTCTGTCATACCAAACATGCTTGCCCTTTCAGCCATGTGACGGTAAATCCCACTCTTCGTTGGTAAAAGAGTAGCCCAATAGCTGGTGGTGGGTGGTTATGGCTAGCTACCTTCCCTCTAGTCTTACACTGCTAAATTAGGGAAGACTAGCGCAGATAGCCTTCGTGCAGCTTTGCGCGAAATTCAAAAAATAAACAAATAAAAAGTATGGAAATAACTTACCAAGTACCCTATGCAATCTGAAATGATACATTTAGTAATACTGTCCAGGTTTGACTGTAATATTTGTCCATTTGTTTCTTCTAATTAGCGGAACAATAATTACAATAATGAAAAGACAACCGTGCCATCCCTATTATGAACTACCAGCGTGGTTCATGATTAACAACACAAACATGTTTGGAAATATTAAGTTCCACCTATTTTAACACAAATATATCTTCGGTTGATGATTTTAGCTTATATTACAACAGTGATATTTCTTTATTTACTAGTTAGAAGTTGTTTACTAGTAAACTATTAGTATAAAATCACAGGGTCATTTCTGCAAATTAGGTCTTTCCTCGCTACCTAACTATATAAAGCTCAGAACAAACGATTTCCAAGTTTACAGTCTAGTAACGTATGGTGTTACACTTAAAACGAAGAAAATGAAGACATGAATTATACGCTAGCGTGATGGAATCCTTTCAGTGATTTCGTGTATTCCAACCTAGTAAGTATGTAAATATAAAAATAAAAGAAGCCATTCTTGTGGTTTTAAAATAAAAGCTATTAAGATTTAGAAGAGAACAAGCTTCGGAAAACTGTATTGTTTAATTAATTGTGTTGGAGTGCAAAGTATTTCTGAACATTCTGTCTAGTGTTTAATTAATTGTGTTGGAGTGTAAAGTATCTCTGAACATTCTGTCTAGTGTTTAATTAATTGTGTTGGAGTGTAAAGTATCTCTGAACATTCTGTCTAGTGTTTAATTAATTGTGTTGGAGTGCAAAGTATCTCTGAACATTCTGTCTAGTGTTTAATTAATTGTGTTGGAGTGTAAAGTATCTCTGAACATTCTGTCTAGTGTTTACTTAATTGTGTTGGAGTGTAAATTATTTTGCACATCCTGTTTCATGTTTAATTAAATGCTTTGGAGTGTAAAGTATCCTTGAACATTCTGTCTAATGTTTAATTAATTGTGTTGGAATGTAAAGTATCCCTGTGCATCCTGTTTAATGAACTTTAGAACATAGATTAATTAGATTAAAAATTAGCAGCACTTAAACATCACTACTGAAAAGTATAGTACATGTACAGTCTTTAATGTTCAGATTACATTAGATTATACAGTAAACATTTCTGCTGGAAATTTGAAGGTACTTCCATTTCATAAAGTGTAAATTAGATTTAGTTACAAATTAAATTATAAGGTAGACATCATTACAGAGAAGCCTCAGTATATTTCCATATTAATAAGTACAAATAGAAGATTATAAAATAGACATCACTACAGAGGACACTGAGTATATTTCCAAACTAAATGGTACAAATAGTGGATTATATAGCACGCATCGCTACAGAGAAATACGAGTGTATTTCCAAATCAGTTAGATCACAGTGAAAAATACTACAAAGCAAATAACAACTGGAGAGTACTTCCAAATGATCAGGTGCATGTTAGAGAATATTGAAAAGTAAATATCACTCCTGAGAAATAAAGTGTACTTCCAACTTGTCAAGTGTAGCTTAGTTTTAGATTATAAAATCAATGTAATTACTGACGACTGGAATATAGTTCTAATAATCGTGTTCAGGTTAGTTAGATGGAATTACAACTTTTAAAACGCTCTTTAGAACACGCATGTACTTCGAATTTGTCAAGTGCACATCAGATGAACTTACAAAGTAAACAACACTGTTTAAATCCGACATGCGTTTCCAATTAACAGAGTACGTACAGGTTCCATTAGTTTACAAAGAAAACATCATTACTTTAGTTTATCAATTATAGATTATGTTTTATTAAATTAAATTACACATTTTAACATTAATACTAAGGACTAGAGTGCACTTTAGTTTATCAATTACATATTATATTAGATTACAAAGTTAGACATCAGTACTAAGAACTGAACAGTATCTTAGATTATGAATTGCAAATTAGATTAGATTACAAATTTTAACATTAGTACTAAAGACCGGAGTGTAATTTAGTTTATCAGTTACAGATTATATTAGATTAGATTAAAAATTTTAACATTAGTACTAAGGACTGGAGTGTACTTTAGTTTATCAATTAATGACTTGATTAGATTAGATTAGATTACAAATTTTAACATTAGTACTAAGGACTGGAGTGTACTTTAGTTTATCAATTAATGACTTGATTAGATTAGATTATATTAGATTAAAAAATTTAACATCAATACCAAGGACTGGAGTGTGCTTTAGTTTATCAGTTACGGATTAGATTAGATTACGAAGTTAAACACCAGTATCGAGAACTTCAGTACATCCCCATCTTATCTGCAGATTACGCGAAATTCCATATTTAACGTCACTAGCTAGCACTGAAGTGCAAGTTATATTAGTTTACAAATATCACTGCAGTTACTTACCAACTCATTAAATACAGATACCTGAAATTGTACACTAAACTACTGCTTAGTACTGTAGTGCTCTTCCATTCTGTAGTGCTTATTCTATTAAATGCATATTGTATTGCAGTTCAAACTATTTGTCGCTATTTGAAAATGGAGTATATCAAGTGCAAATTTGATTATATTCTAAACTGAACATCATTAATGAGAACTGGATGTTGCTCGGATTTTTTTGTCAGTTCAGAATAATTGGACTATAGAGTAAGCATTACTTTTTATATCTGTAATGTATTTCCAAATTATCAAGTGCAAACAACATTAGAAAACAAATTAAACATCACTGCTGAGAATTGAGATCTGCTTCCAATTTATGAAGTAACGATTAGGTTGTATTACAAAACGAACATCACTATTGAAAACTGGATTTATATTCCAAATTATCAAGTGCAGATTAGATAAAGCTATAAAGTAAACATCATCACCAAGAAACTAGAGTTTACTTCCAACTTCTCTAATGCATATTATATTAAATTAACTTACAAAGTAGCGTCAGTAGTGACTGTTCGAGTGTATTTAGTAATCTATACATGTGATATAATTGTATTAACATTTGTTAATGCGTAGAATATTTTCAAATATTTTACTTATTGTATTATACTTACAGTTGATTCTATTGACCGCTTACAGTGTTTGGAGTTCTCTCATACGTATATTTATTGCAAATTTTAAAAGTACGTAGAGAAAAACATTTTGTACTCATTTAATGGATACAGCTTTCGTTGTAGTTTTTTTCGGTTTGGACATCGACAAATAAAATACTGACTGAAGACGTAAACAATTCGGGTTCGGAAAACTAGGCAAAGAAAACGACTGAACGATAATCATCGTAGTTTACAAAGATATAACAATATATTATGCAACTTTTCGATGTTTTTCTTTTTGTAATTTCGTGCAAAGCTACACGAGGGCTATCTGCGCTAGCCATTCCTAATTTAGCAGTGTAAGATTAGAGGGAAGGCAGCTAGTTATCACCACCCACCGCCAACTCTTGGGCTACTCTTTCACCAACGAATAATTGGATTGACCGTCACATAATAACGCCCCCAAGGCTGAAATGGGGAGCATGTTTGGTGCAACGGGTATTCGAACCTGCGACCCTCAGATTACGATTCGAACGCCTTAACTCACCTGGCCATGCCGGGCTGCAACTTTTCGAAGCAATGCAATTAGTATTTCTAGAACCTGTGATCCACATGATGAAAACTTACCTAGAATGCAAAACTAATAATTAATGTTTTACCTTTAGCTATGTGGTGGTATTTATCAAAGTTTGATTATCTGAGAAGCATGAAAACGCACTAACATTATTGATCTTGGAGCTGTGCGTTATGAAGGAAAGTTTCTCTCTCAAGCTTTGCACGATTACGTTGCTTTCATAAACATTGCATTATTACGCATGTTTATCTGGACGAACAGAAACGTTTATTACAGAAATCCTGTTTTACAAGTTTTACATGATTGAAATCTATCGAAGAAAGCCCCTTTCATAAGTATAAATCTATCGAAGAAAGCCCCTTTCATAAGTATAAATCTATCGAAGAAAGTCCCTTTCATAAGTATAAATCTATCGAAGAAAGCCCCTTTCATAAGTATAAATCTATCGAAGAAAGTCCCTTTCATAGGTATAAATCTATCGAAGAAAGCCCCTTTCATAAGTATAAATCTATCGAAGAAAGCCCCTTTCATAAGTATAAATCTATCGAAGAAAGCCCTTTCATAAGTATAAATCTATCGAAGAAAGCCCCTTTCATAAGTATAAATCTATCGAAGAAAGCCCTTTCATATATATAAATCTATCGAAGAAAGCCCTTTCATAAGTATAAATCTATCGAAGAAAGCCCTTTCATAAGTATAAATCTATCGAAGAAAGCCCTTTCATAAGTATAAATCTATCGAAGAAAGTCCCTTTCATAAGTATAAATCTATCGAAGAAAGCCCCTTTCATAAGTATAAATCTATCGAAGAAAGCCCCTTTCATAAGTATAAATCTATCGAAGAAAGCCCCTTTCATAAGTATAAATTTATCGAAGAAATCCCCTTTCATATATATAAATCTATCGAAGAAAGCCCCTTTCATAAGTATAAATCTATCGAAGAAAGCCCCTTTCATAAGTATAAATCTATCGAAGAAAGCCCCTTTCATAAGTATAAATCTATCGAAGAAAGCCCTTTCATATATATAAATCTATCGAAGAAAGCCCTTTCATAAGTATAAATCTATCGAAGAAAGCCCTTTCGTAAGTATAAATCTATCGAAGAAAGCCCCTTTCATAAGTATAAATCTATCGAAGAAAGCCCCTTTCATAAGTATAAATCTATCGAAGAAAGTCCCTTTCATAAGTATAAATCTATCGAAGAAAGCCCCTTTCATATATATAAATCTATCGAAGAAAGCCCCTTTCATATATATAAATCTATCGAAGAAAGCCCCTTTCATAAGTATAAATCTATCGAAGAAAGCCCTTTCGTAAGTATAAATCTATCGAAGAAAGCCCCTTTCAAAGCCCTTTCATAAGTATAAATCTATCGAAGAAAGCCCTTTCATAAGTATAAATCTATCGAAGAAAGCCCCTTTCAAGTATAAATCTATCGAAGAAAGCCCTTTCATAAGTATAAATCTATCGAAGAAAGCCCCTTTCATAAGTATAAATCTATCGAAGAAAGCCCCTTTCATAAGTATAAATCTATCGAAGAAAGCCCCTTTCGTAAGTATAAATCTATCGAAGAAAGTCCCTTTCGTAAGTATAAATCTATCGAAGAAAGCCCCTTTCGTAAGTATAAATCTATCGAAGAAAGTCCCTTTCATAAGTATAAATCTATCGAAGAAAGCCCCTTTCATAAGTATAAATCTATCGAAGAAAGCCCTTTCATAAGTATAAATCTATCGAAGAAAGCCCTTTCATAAGTATAAATCTATCGAAGAAAGTCCCTTTCATAAGTATAAATCTATCGAAGAAAGCCCCTTTCATAAGTATAAATCTATCGAAGAAAGCCCCTTTCATAAGTATAAATCTATCGAAGAAAGTCCCTTTCATAAGTATAAATCTATCGAAGAAAGCCCCTTTCATAAGTACTGCTTGAACACATACGTTATTCAACTTTACGCTTGCAAACAACCAGACGAACAAAACAGTAATGTAGTTGTTGAAACTGACAGAAAAACCAGGACAAAAGTGAATAAAAACTGGAGAATCTTTGGAAATGTTGACAATCCCATTAAAGGTGGTGCATGGGTGACATAAATGGATTTCTGAATCACTTGGTGTATATATTGAATATTTTTTCTGTTACTGTTTTAATTAGCAGCTGTTTAGATGAATAGATTTAAGTAGACCAGAGAATATAGAAACGAATCTTCGAACGAGTTTTACACAGAGATAGTTCACAATCCTACACATTCATAAAATTTAGCTCCATCAAAATAAATCAACTGGGAAAAGTCCTGTGATGTCTGTAAGCCATAGGTACTTCATGCTTTAAGAAGGTCAGTTTTTAAGAGTATCTTTATTTTTGTTTGTTTTTTAAATTTCGCACAAAGCTACTCGAGGGCTATCTGTGCTAGCCGTCCCTAATTTAGCAGTATAAGACTAGAGGGAAGGCAGCTAGTCATCACCACCCACCGCCAACTCCTGGGCTACTCTTTTACCAACGAATAGTGGGATTGACGGTAACGTTATAACGAACCCACGGTTGAAAGGGCGAGCATGTTTGTCGCGACGGGAATGCTAACCCGCGACCATCGGATTACGAGTCGCATGCCTTAACACACTTGGCCATGCCGGGCCTTTGAAGAGTCTATCTTAGTTTGAGAAACATATTTAAATAAAATAACAGATTTGTTTGATTCGTGTTCAACTAGAAAAACCAAAAAAGCTTTATCTGAGTAAGTATTCAGTTTGAGGAGATTCAAACAAATACGTTTAACTGAGACAATATATGTATGTGTGTGTGTGTTTCTTAGTATGTGAAACTACTTAGTAGTGTCTGCATTGAGCAGAAATGAAAGTGCAAAAGGAACTGAAAATAGTTGCACAGAATGTGAAATATACACCGATAAATTGTGTTTGTTTTTTCTTATAGCAAAGCCATATGCTGAGTTCACTTAGCGGAATCGAACCCCCAATTTTATCGTTGTAAAACCGTAGACTTACCGCTGCACCAGAGGGGGGACCACTGATAAATAAACAACCAGCTTAAAAATAGCAATATGCATGTATGTAGTATAGCAGTTCGTTCAGCCAAGGAAAATGTATAATGTCTTATGTCACTTTATTATATAAAATGTTGATGAAAACCCCAAATTAACTTACTTATGCTTTGTTATTTTTTCGTCATGCAAAGTTATACAATAGATTATCTGCACTTTTTTCACCGTAGGGTTTTGAACATCATATTTTTGCTTTGTAAGTCCGTAGACTTCCCATTGGTCTTAGATTTTCTTAAACAGTTATGTTATTTCATAGTTCTTAGTATTCTATACTTGTATAAATCCATAAATATGTGTATATGTTTAATCATGTGTCACATTTGTAGTACTTCTAAAAATGTTTTTAATGAAAAAGTGCTTTTAAAATGAACACTTGATATTTTTTAGAAATATTTTGAATAATCATAATACATTCCACAAAACAGATGAACTTTCTTCATCTGAAAATTACTTATTCATTTTCCTATAATAAATATATTGTGTGCCCTTGTAAGTCCAAAGCAAAACGTTAGACCAGTGAAATGAAATTACAGCGAGTAACTAGCGAATACGTTCGTTGAATGGTGAGAAGTGTTTATGAATATGCAGGTGGGAACGTGATGAAAGATGGAGTCACTGGTGTGACCCTTTACGAACTGTTAGCCAGAAGAGCAAATGGTCGTGAGTTGCGTCACAAACGATTTAGGTGTAGGTTCCTTTTCCTATTTAAATTGTTTCAGACTGCGTAGTAATGACATTACTAGACATGGTGGCGGCTACTGTAACGTCTCGCGCGTCGGACCTGAAAATATAAGATAATGAAGAGTAAGGGGAGTGGGAAACCTCACGTGATTTAATTGAAGACCTGTCACTTGGAATGTTCTATGGAAAACAAATCTTTACTGATTTTCTGTTGAAGCGTTGTCATTACGTAAGATTTAATTTCAAATTGAAAACGTAAATTAAAATAACACAAAAATAAGGAATTGAAAGCGGTTATAAACATATTCCAATCTTATACATAAATATGAATCCAGAACGAAAAGTTGTTTTTTCCTTTTTTGTTGTTAAATATGTGGACAGAAACACATAACTGCACGAAGATGCTAAATAGTGTGTATTGAGACAAACAACTGCACGAAGATATTAAGCATTGTGAATAGAAACATTTTCATTCAGATGATAAACAGTGTAAAAAGAAACAAACAGCTTTGCATGTTGCTAAATTGTGTAAGTAAAAACGAACAGCTACACACTTGTGATATTGTAAAATAATAGTTATAAACATATATTAAAAACTTACATAACCCAAATACCGATAAATACGAATTGAAGTAATAACTAACAATCACTAACCAATACTGTCCTCACAGTTTCTGACTATGATGAAGAAAGAGAAACAGTTGCTAACTCATGACGACTAGATTTAATTGACCAATCAACAGAAGTTGTTAAAAGTATCAAAAATATTGTTTTTCATTCATTTAACTGAATAAGCTAAAGGATTCGTTGGTACCATCAAAATATATCATTCCATTTTTATTTAACGGACGAAACAATATAATTTGTTAATATCAAGGAAATATATTATCTTACTTTTATTTAACAAACGGAAAATTGTTATACTACATTCACCTGACTGAAAAAAACAGAGTAATTCATTAGTAGCGTACCCCTATTGGCACAGTGGTGTGTTTGCGAACTTACAACCCACAACCCTAGACACCGGTTTCAATATCCGTTGTGAGCAGGGCTTTGTGCTTAACTTCAAACAAGCAAATATTAGTAGCGTTTGAAAATATTATTTTACATTCACTTAAATGTGAAAAGAACAGAATTTGTCAGCGTTATCGTGAAATATTGAACTATATTACCTTTGTTTTAAATTTCGCGCCAAGCTACACGAAAACTATCTGCGCTAGCCGTTCCTAATTTAACAGTGAAAGACTAGAAAAAAGGCAGCTAGTCATCACCACCCGCCGCCAACTCTTGGGCTACTCTTTCTTAACAGTACAGAATTATATTACTTTACTTTCATTTTACTGAGGAAACAAGAGAACATGTTAACAGTACCGAAATATACTACTTTACTTTCATTTCACTCAGGAAACAAGAGAACATGTTAACAGTACCGAAATATACTACTTTACTTTCAATTTACTGAGGAAACAACAGAACATGTTGACAGTATCGAAATATACTACTTTACTTTCATTTTACTGAGGAAACAAGAGAACATGTTAACAGTATCGAAATATATTACTTTACTTTAATTTTACTAAGGAAACAAGAGAACATGTTAACAGTATCGAAATATATTACTTTATTTTCATTTTACTGAGGAAACAAGAAAACATGTTAACAGTATCGAAATATATTACTTTACTATCATTTTACTGAGGAAACGAGAGAACATGTTAACAGTACCGAAATATATTACTTTACTTTCATTTTACTGACGAAACAAGAGAACATGTTAACAGTACCGAAACATATTACTTTACTTTCAATTAACTGAGGAAACAAAAGAACATGTTAACAGTAGCGAAATATACTACTTTACTTTCATTTTACTGAGGAAACAAGAGAACATGTTAACAGTATCGAAACATACTACTTTACTTTCATTTTACTGAGGAAACAAGAGAACATGTTAACAATATCGAAATATACTACTTTACTTTCAGTTTACTGAGGAAACAAGAGAACATGTTAACAGTACCGAAATATCCTACTTTACTTTCAATTTACTGAGGAAACAAGAGAACATGTTAACAGTACCGAAATATACTACTTTACTTTCATTTTACTGAGGAAACAAGAGAACATGTTAACAATATCGAAATATACTACTTTACTTTCAAGTTACTGAGGAAACAAGAGAACATGTTAACAGTACCGAAATATACTACTTTACTTTCATTTTACTGAGGAAACAAGAGAACATGTTAACAGTACCGAAACATATAACTTTACTTTCAATTTACTGAGGAAACAAGAGAACATGTTAACAGTATCGAAATATATTACTTTACTTTCAATTTACTGAGGAAACAAGAGAACATGTTAACAGTACCGAAATATACTACTTTACTTTCAATTTACTGAGGAAACAAGAGAACATGTTAACGGTACCGAAATATACTACTTTACTTTCATTTTACTGAGGAAACAAGAGAACATGTTAACAGTACCGAAACATATAACTTTACTTTCAATTTACTGAGGAAACAAGAGAACATGTTAACAGTATCGAAATATATTACTTTACTTTCAATTTACTGAGGAAACAAGAGAACATGTTAACAGTATCGAAATATACTACTTTACTTTCATTTTACTGAGGAAACAAGAGAACATGTTAACAGTACCGAAATATATTACTTTACTTTCATTTTACTAAGGAAACAAGAGAACATGTTAACAGTATCGAAATATATTAATTTACTTTCATTTTACTGAGGAAATAAGAGAACATGTTAACAGTACCGAAATATACTACTTTACTTTATATTTACCGAGGAAACAAGAGAACATGTTAACAGTACCGAAATATATTACTTTTCTTTCATTTTACTGAGGAAACAAGAGAATATGTTAACAGTATCCAAATATACTACTTTACTTTCATTTCACTGAGGAAACAAGAGAACATGTTAACAGTATAAATATACTACTTTACTTTCAATTTACCGAGGAAACAAGAGAACATGTTAACAGTACCGAAATATATTACTTTACTTTCATTTTACTGAGGAAACAAGAGAACATGTTAACAGTATCGAAATATACTACTTTACTTTCAATTTACTGAGGAAACAAGAGAACATGTTAACAGTACCGAAATATACTACTTTACTTTCATTTTACTGAGGAAACAAGAGAACATGTTAACAGTACCGAAATATACTACTTTACTTTCAATTTACTGAGGAAACAAGAGAACATGTTAACAGTACCGAAATATATTACTTTTCTTTCATTTTACTGAGGAAACAAGAGAACATGTTAACAGTACCGAAATATATTACTTTACTTTCATTTTACTGAGGAAACAAGAGAACATGTTAACAGTATCGAAATATATTACTTTACTTTCATTTTACTGAGGAAACAAGAGAATATGTTAACAGTACCAAAACATACTACTTTACTTTCATTTCACTGAGGAAACAAGAGAACATGTTAACAGTATTGAAATATATTACTTTACTTTCATTTTACTGAGGAAACAAGAGAACATGTTAACAGTATCGAAATATACTACTTTACTTTCATTTCACTGAGGAAACAAGAGAACATGTTAACAGTACCGAAATATACTACTTTACTTTCAATTTACTGAGGAAACAAGAGAACATGTTAACAGTACCGAAATATATTACTTTTCTTTCATTTTACTGAGGAAACAAGAGAATATGTTAACAGTACCAAAACATACTACTTTACTTTCATTTCACTGAGGAAACAAGAGAACATGTTAACAGTATTGAAATATATTACTTTACTTTCATTTTACTGAGGAAACAAGAGAACATGTTGACAGTACCGAAACATACTACTTTACTTTCATTTTACTGAGGAAACAAGAGAACATGTTAACAGTGTCGAAATATACTACTTTACTTTCATTTTACTGAGGAAACAAGAGAATATGTTAACAGTAACCGAAATATACTACTTTACTTTCATTTTACTGAGGAAACAAGAGAACATGTTAACAGTATCGAAATATACTACTTTACTTTCATTTTACTGAGGAAACAAGAGAACATGTTAACAGTACCGAAATATATTACTTTACTTTCATTTTACTGAGGAAACAAGAGAACATGTTAACAGTATCGAAATATATTACTTTACTTTCATTTTACTGAGGAAACAAGAGAACATGTTAACAGTACCGAAATATATTACTTTACTTTCTTTTCACTGAGGAAACAAGAGAACATGTTAACAGTACCGAAATTTATTACATTACTTTCATTTTACTGAGGAAACAAGAGAACATGTTAACAGTATCGAAGTATATTACTTTACTTTCATTTTACTGAGGAAACAAGAGAACATGTTAACAGTACCGAAATATATTACTTTACTTTCATTTTACTGAGGAAACAAGAGAACATGTTAACAGTACCGAAATATACTACTTTACTTGCATTTCACTGAGGAACAAGAGAACATGGTAACAGTATCGAAATATATTACTTTACTTTCAATTTACTGAGGAAACAAGAGAACATGTTAACAGTATCGAAATATACTACTTTACTTTCAATTTACTGAGGAAACAAGAGACCATGTTAACAGTACCGAAATATACTACTTTACTTTCAATTTACTGAGGAAACAAGAGAACATGTTAACAGTACCGAAATATATTACTTTTCTTTCATTTTACTGAGGAAACAAGAGAACATGTTAACAGTATCGAAATATATTACTTTACTTTCATTTTACTGAGGAAACAAGAGAACATGTTAACAGTATCGAAATATACTACTTTACTTTCATTTCACTGAGGAAACAAGAGTACATGTTAACAGTATCGAAATATATTACTTTACTTTCATTTTACTGAGGAAACAAGAGAACATGTTAACAGTATCGAAATATATTACTTTACTTTCATTTTACTGAGGAAACAAGAGAACATGTTAACAGTACCGAAATATACTACTTTACTTTCATTTTACTGAGGAAACAAGAGAACATGTTAACAGTACCGAAATATATTACTTTTCTTTCATTTTACTGAGGAAACAAGAGAACATGTTAACAGTACCGAAATATATTACTTTACTTTCATTTTACTGAGGAAACAAGAGAACATGTTAACAGTATCGAAATATATTACTTTACTTTCATTTTACTGAGGAAACAAGAGAACATGTTAACAGTACCAAAATATACTACTTTACTTTCATTTCACTGAGGAAACAAGAGAACATGTTAACAGTATCGAAATATATTACTTTACTTTCATTTTACTGAGGAAACAAGAGAACATGTTAACAGTATCGAAATATACTACTTTACTTTCATTTCACTGAGGAAACAAGAGAACATGTTAACAGTACCGAAATATACTACTTTACTTTCAATTTACTGAGGAAACAAGAGAACATGTTAACAGTATCGAAATATATTACTTTTCTTTCATTTTACTGAGGAAACAAGAGAATATGTTAACAGTACCAAAACATACTACTTTACTTTCATTTCACTGAGGAAACAAGAGAACATGTTAACAGTATCGAAATATATTACTTTACTTTCATTTTACTGAGGAAACAAGAGAACATGTTAACAGTACCGAAATATACTACTTTACTTTCATTTTACTGAGGAAACAAGAGAACATGTTAACAGTGTCGAAATATACTACTTTACTTTCATTTTACTGAGGAAACAAGAGAATATGTTAACAGTAACCGAATATACTACTTTACTTTCATTTTACTGAGGGAACAAGAGAACATGTTAACAGTATCGAAATATACTACTTTACTTTCATTTTACTGAGGAAACAAGAGAACATGTTAACAGTACCGAAATATATTACTTTACTTTCATTTTACTGAGGAAACAAGAGAACATGTTAACAGTATCGAAATATATTACTTTACTTTCATTTTACTGAGGAAACAAGAGAACATGTTAACAGTACCGAAATATATTACTTTACTTTCTTTTACTGAGGAAACAAGAGAACATGTTAACAGTACCGAAATATATTACTTTACTTTCATTTTACTGAGGAAACAAGAGAACATGTTAACAGTATCGAAATATATTACTTTACTTTCATTTTACTGAGGAAACAAGAGAACATGTTAACAGTACCGAAATATATTACTTTACTTTCATTTTACTGAGGAAACAAGAGAACATGTTAACAGTACCGAAATATACTACTTTACTTTCATTTCACTGAGGAACAAGAGAACATGGTAACAGTATCGAAATATATTACTTTACTTTCATTTTACTGAGGAAACAAGAGAACATGTTAACAGTATCGAAATATACTACTTTACTTTCAATTTACTGAGGAAACAAGAGAACATGTTAACAGTACCGAAATATACTACTTTACTTTCATTTTACTGAGGAAACAAGAGAACATGTTAACAGTACCGAAATATATTACTTTTCTTTCATTTTACTGAGGAAACAAGAGAACATGTTAACAGTATCGAAATATATTACTTTACTTTCATTTTACTGAGGAAACAAGAGAACATGTTAACAGTATCGAAATATACTACTTTACTTTCATTTCACTGAGGAAACAAGAGAACATGTTAACAGTATCGAAATATATTACTTTACTTTCATTTTACTGAGGAAACAAGAGAACATGTTAACAGTATCGAAATATATTACTTTACTTTCATTTTACTGAGGAAACAAGAGAACATGTTAACAGTACCGAAATATACTACTTTACTTTCAATTTACTGAGGAAACAAGAGAACATGTTAACAGTACCGAAATATATTACTTTTCTTTCATTTTACTGAGGAAACAAGAGAACATGTTAACAGTACCGAAATATATTACTTTACTTTCATTTTACTGAGGAAACAAGAGAACATGTTAACAGTATCGAAATATATTACTTTACTTTCATTTTACTGAGGAAACAAGAGAACATGTTAACAGTACCGAAATATACTACTTTACTTTCATTTCACTGAGGAAACAAGAGAACATGTTAACAGTATCGAAATATATTACTTTACTTTCATTTTACTGAGGAAACAAGAGAACATGTTAACAGTATCGAAATATACTACTTTACTTTCATTTTACTGAGGAAACAAGAGAACATGTTAACAGTACCGAAATATACTACTTTACTTTCATTTTACTGAGGAAACAAGAGAACATGTTAACAGTATCGAAATATACTACTTTACTTTCATTTTACTGAGGAAACAAGAGAACATGTTAACAGTACCGAAATATATGACTACTTTTATTTTACTAAGGAAACAAGAGAACATGTTAACAGTATCGAAATATATTACTTTACTTTCATTTTACTGAGGAAACAAGAGAACATGTTAACAGTATCGAAATATACTACTTTACTTTCATTTTACTGAGGAAACAAGAGAACATGTTAACAGTACCGAAATATATTACTTTACTTTCATTTTACTGAGGAAACAAGAGAACATGTTAACAGTACCGAAATATATTACTTTACTTTCATTTTACTGAGGAAACAAGAGAACATGTTAACAGTATCGAAATATATTACTTTACTTTCATTTTACTGAGGAAACAAGAGAACATGTTAACAGTACCGAAATATATTACTTTACTTTCATTTTACTGAGGAAACAAGAGAACATGTTAACAGTACCGAAATATACTACTTTACTTTCATTTTACTGAGGAAACAAGAGAACATGTTAACAGTATCGAAATATATTACTTTACTTTCATTTTACTGAGGAAACAAGAGAACATGTTAACAGTATCGAAATATACTACTTTACTTTCATTTTACTGAGGAAACAAGAGAACATGTTAACAGTATCGAAATATATTACTTTACTTTCATTTTACTGAGGAAACAAGAGAACATGTTAACAGTATCGAAATATACTACTTTACTTTCACTTTTTTACTGAGGAAACAAGAGAACATGTTAACAGTACCGAAATATATTACTTTACTTTCATTTTACTGAGGAAACAAGAGAACATGTTAACAGTACCGAAATATATTACTTTACTTTCATTTTACTGAGGAAACAAGAGAACATGTTAACAGTATCGAAATATATTACTTTACTTTCATTTTACTGAGGAAACAAGAGAACATGTTAACAGTATCGAAATATATTACTTTACTTTCATTTTACTGAGGAAACAAGAGAACATGTTAACAGTATCGAAATATACTACTTTACTTTCATTTCACTGAGGAAACAAGAGAACATGTTAACAGTATCGAAATATATTACTTTACTTTCATTTTACTGAGGAAACAAGAGAACATGTTAACAGTATCGAAATATATTACTTTACTTTCATTTTACTGAGGAAACAAGAGAACATGTTAACAGTACCGAAATATACTACTTTTCTTTCATTTTACTGAGGAAACAAGAGAACATGTTAACAGTACCGAAATATATTACTTTACTTTCATTTTACTGAGGAAACAAGAGAACATGTTAACAGTATCGAAATATACTACTTTACTTTCATTTCACTGAGGAAACAAGAGAACATGTTAACAGTATCGAAATATATTACTTTACTTTCATTTTACTGAGGAAACAAGAGAACATGTTAACAGTATCGAAATATATTACTTTACTTTCATTTTACTGAGGAAACAAGAGAACATGTTAACAGTACCGAAATATACTACTTTACTTTCAATTTACTGAGGAAACAAGAGAACATGTTAACAGTACCGAAATATATTACTTTACTTTCATTTTACTGAGGAAACAAGAGAACATGTTAACAGTACCGAAATATATTACTTTACTTTCATTTTACTGAGGAAACAAGAGAACATGTTAACAGTATCGAAATATACTACTTTACTTTCATTTCACTGAGGAAACAAGAGAACATGTTAACAGTATTGAAATATATTACTTTACTTTCATTTTACTGAGGAAACAAGAGAACATGTTAACAGTATCGAAATATACTACTTTACTTTCATTTTACTGAGGAAACAAGAGAACATGTTAACAGTACCGAAATATATTACTTTACTTTCATTTTACTGAGGAAACAAGAGAACATGTTAACAGTACCGAAATATACTACTTTACTTTCATTTTACTGAGGAAACAAGAGAACATGTTAACAGTACCGAAATATATTACTTTACTTTCATTTTACTGAGGAAACAAGAGAACATGTTAACAGTACCGAAATATACTACTTTACTTTCATTTTACTGAGGAAACAAGAGAACATGTTAACAGTATCGAAATATATTACTTTACTTTCATTTTACTGAGGAAACAAGAGAACATGTTAACAGTATCGAAATATACTACTTTACTTTCATTTTACTGAGGAAACAAGAGAACATGTTAACAGTACCGAAATATATTACTTTACTTTCATTTTACTGAGGAAACAAGAGAACATGTTAACAGTATCGAAATATATTACTTTACTTTCATTTTACTGAGGAAACAAGAGAACATGTTAACAGTATCGAAATATACTACTTTACTTTCATTTTACTGAGGAAACAAGAGAACATGTTAACAGTATCGAAATATATTACTTTACTTTCATTTTACTGAGGAAACAAGAGAACATGTTAACAGTATCGAAATATATTACTTTACTTTCATTTTACTGAGGAAACAAGAGAACATGTTAACAGTATCGAAATATATTACTTTACTTTCATTTTACTGAGGAAACAAGAGAACATGTTAACAGTACCGAAATATATTACTTTACTTTCATTTTACTGAGGAAACAAGAGAACATGTTAACAGTATCGAAATATATTACTTTACTTTCATTTTACTGAGGAAACAAGAGAACATGTTAACAGTACCGAAATATACTACTTTACTTTCATTTTACTGAGGAAACAAGAGAACATGTTAACAGTATCGAAATATATTACTTTACTTTCATTTTACTGAGGAAACAAGAGAACATGTTAACAGTATCGAAATATACTACTTTACTTTCATTTTACTGAGGAAACAAGAGAACATGTTAACAGTACCGAAATATATTACTTTACTTTCATTTTACTGAGGAAACAAGAGAACATGTTAACAGTACCGAAATATATTACTTTACTTTCATTTTACTGAGGAAACAAGAGAACATGTTAACAGTACCGAAATATACTACTTTACTTTCATTTTACTGAGGAAACAAGAGAACATGTTAACAGTATCGAAATATATTACTTTACTTTCATTTTACTGAGGAAACAAGAGAACATGTTAACAGTACCGAAATATACTACTTTACTTTCATTTTACTGAGGAAACAAGAGAACATGTTAACAGTATCGAAATATACTACTTTACTTTCATTTTACTGAGGAAACAAGAGAACATGTTAACAGTATCGAAATATACTACTTTACTTTCATTTTACTGAGGAAACAAGAGAACATGTTAACAGTATCGAAATATACTACTTTACTTTCATTTTACTGAGGAAACAAGAGAACATGTTAACAGTACCGAAATATATTACTTTACTTTCATTTTACTGAGGAAACAAGAGAACATGTTAACAGTATCGAAATATATTACTTTACTTTCATTTTACTGAGGAAACAAGAGAACATGTTAACAGTACCGAAATATATTACTTTACTTTCATTTCACTGAGGAAACAAGAGAACATGTTAACAGTACCGAAATATATTACTTTACTTTCATTTTACTGAGGAAACAAGAGAACATGTTAACAGTATCGAAATATATTACTTTACTTTCATTTTACTGAGGAAACAAGAGAACATGTTAACAGTACCGAAATATATTACTTTACTTTCATTTTACTGAGGAAACAAGAGAACATGTTAACAGTACCGAAATATACTACTTTACTTTCATTTTACTGAGGAAACAAGAGAACATGTTAACAGTATCGAAATATATTACTTTACTTTCATTTTACTGAGGAAACAAGAGAACATGTTAACAGTATCGAAATATACTACTTTACTTTCATTTTACTGAGGAAACAAGAGAACATGTTAACAGTACCGAAATATATTACTTTACTTTCATTTTACTGAGGAAACAAGAGAACATGTTAACAGTACCGAAATATATTACTTTACTTTCATTTTACTGAGGAAACAAGAGAACATGTTAACAGTATCGAAATATATTACTTTACTTTCATTTTACTGAGGAAACAAGAGAACATGTTAACAGTATCGAAATATACTACTTTACTTTCATTTTACTGAGGAAACAAGAGAACATGTTAACAGTATCGAAATATATTACTTTACTTTCATTTTACTGAGGAAACAAGAGAACATGTTAACAGTATCGAAATATATTACTTTACTTTCATTTTACTGAGGAAACAAGAGAACATGTTAACAGTACCGAAATATACTACTTTACTTTCAATTTACTGAGGAAACAAGAGAACATGTTAACAGTACCGAAATATATTACTTTACTTTCATTTTACTGAGGAAACAAGAGAACATGTTAACAGTACCGAAATATATTACTTTACTTTCATTTTACTGAGGAAACAAGAGAACATGTTAACAGTATCGAAATATATTACTTTACTTTCATTTTACTGAGGAAACAAGAGAACATGTTAACAGTACCGAAATATACTACTTTACTTTCATTTTACTGAGGAAACAAGAGAACATGTTAACAGTATTGAAATATATTACTTTACTTTCATTTTACTGAGGAAACAAGAGAACATGTTAACAGTATCGAAATATATTACTTTACTTTCATTTTACTGAGGAAACAAGAGAACATGTTAACAGTACCGAAATATACTACTTTACTTTCATTTTACTGAGGAAACAAGAGAACATGTTAACAGTACCGAAATATATTACTTTACTTTCATTTTACTGAGGAAACAAGAGAACATGTTAACAGTATCGAAATATATTACTTTACTTTCATTTTACTGAGGAAACAAGAGAACATGTTAACAGTATCGAAATATATTACTTTACTTTCATTTTACTGAGGAAACAAGAGAACATGTTAACAGTACCGAAATATACTACTTTACTTTCATTTTACTGAGGAAACAAGAGAACATGTTAACAGTATCGAAATATACTACTTTACTTTCATTTTACTGAGGAAACAAGAGAACATGTTAACAGTATCGAAATATATTACTTTACTTTCATTTTACTGAGGAAACAAGAACAGAACATGTTAACAGTACTGAGGAAACAAGAGAAATATACAGTACTTTACTTTCATTTTACTGAGGAAACAAGAGAACATGTTAACAGTATCGAAATATATTACTTTACTTTCATTTTACTGAGGAAACAAGAGAACATGTTAACAGTATCGAAATATATTACTTTACTTTCATTTTACTGAGGAAACAAGAGAACATGTTAACAGTATCGAAATATATTACTTTACTTTCATTTTACTGAGGAAACAAGAGAACATGTTAACAGTACCGAAATATATTACTTTACTTTCATTTTACTGAGGAAACAAGAGAACATGTTAACAGTATCGAAATATATTACTTTACTTTCATTTTACTGAGGAAACAAGAGAACATGTTAACAGTACCGAAATATATTACTTTACTTTCATTTTACTGAGGAAACAAGAGAACATGTTAACAGTATCGAAATATATTACTTTACTTTCATTTTACTGAGGAAACAAGAGAACATGTTAACAGTATCGAAATATATTACTTTACTTTCATTTTACTGAGGAAACAAGAGAACATGTTAACAGTATCGAAATATACTACTTTACTTTCATTTTACTGAGGAAACAAGAGAACATGTTAACAGTATCGAAATATATTACTTTACTTTCATTTTACTGAGGAAACAAGAGAACATGTTAACAGTATCGAAATATATTACTTTACTTTCATTTTACTGAGGAAACAAGAGAACATGTTAACAGTACCGAAATATATTACTTTACTTTCATTTTACTGAGGAAACAAGAGAACATGTTAACAGTATCGAAATATATTACTTTACTTTCATTTTACTGAGGAAACAAGAGAACATGTTAACAGTATCGAAATATATTACTTTACTTTCATTTTACTGAGGAAACAAGAGAACATGTTAACAGTATCGAAATATACTACTTTACTTTCATTTTACTGAGGAAACAAGAGAACATGTTAACAGTATCGAAATATATTACTTTACTTTCATTTTACTGAGGAAACAAGAGAACATGTTAACAGTATCGAAATATATTACTTTACTTTCATTTTACTGAGGAAACAAGAGAACATGTTAACAGTACCGAAATATATTACTTTACTTTCATTTTACTGAGGAAACAAGAGAACATGTTAACAGTACCGAAATATATTACTTTACTTTCATTTTACTGAGGAAACAAGAGAACATGTTAACAGTACCGAAATATATTACTTTACTTTCATTTTACTGAGGAAACAAGAGAACATGTTAACAGTATCGAAATATATTACTTTACTTTCATTTTACTGAGGAAACAAGAGAACATGTTAACAGTACCGAAATATATTACTTTAAACTATACTACTTTACTTTCATTTTACTGAGGAAACAAGAGAACATGTTAACAGTATCGAAATATATTACTTTACTTTCATTTTACTGAGGAAACAAGAGAACATGTTAACAGTATCGAAATATACTACTTTACTTTCATTTTACTGAGGAAACAAGAGAACATGTTAACAGTATCGAAATATATTACTTTACTTTCATTTTACTGAGGAAACAAGAGAACATGTTAACAGTATCGAAATATATTACTTTACTTTCATTTTACTGAGGAAACAAGAGAACATGTTAACAGTATCGAAATATATTACTTTACTTTCATTTTACTGAGGAAACAAGAGAACATGTTAACAGTATCGAAATATATTACTTTACTTTCATTTTACTGAGGAAACAAGAGAACATGTTAACAGTACCGAAATATATTACTTTACTTTCATTTTACTGAGGAAACAAGAGAACATGTTAACAGTATCGAAATATATTACTTTACTTTCATTTTACTGAGGAAACAAGAGAACATGTTAACAGTACCGAAATATAATACTTTCATTTTACTGAGGAAACAAGAGAACTTTACGAAATATTTACACTTTTACTGAGGAAACAAGAGAACATGTTAACAGTACCGAAATATATTACTTTACTTTCATTTTACTGAGGAAACAAGAGAACATGTTAACAGTATCGAAATATATTACTTTACTTTCATTTTACTGAGGAAACAAGAGAACATGTTAACAGTATCGAAATATACTACTTTAATATATTACTTTACTTTCATTTTACTGAGGAAACAAGAGAACATGTTAACAGTATCGAAATATATTACTTTACTTTCATTTTACTGAGGAAACAAGAGAACATGTTAACAGTATCGAAATATATTACTTTACTTTCATTTTACTGAGGAAACAAGAGAACATGTTAACAGTATCGAAATATATTACTTTACTTTCATTTTACTGAGGAAACAAGAGAACATGTTAACAGTATCGAAATATATTACTTTACTTTCATTTTACTGAGGAAACAAGAGAACATGTTAACAGTATCGAAATATATTACTTTACTTTCATTTTACTGAGGAAACAAGAGAACATGTTAACAGTACCGAAATATATTACTTTACTTTCATTTTACTGAGGAAACAAGAGAACATGTTAACAGTATCGAAATATACTTTACTTTACTTTCATTTTACTGAGGAAACAAGAGAACATGTTAACAGTATCGAAATATATTACTTTACTTTCATTTTACTGAGGAAACAAGAGAACATGTTAACAGTATCGAAATATATTACTTTACTTTCATTTTACTGAGGAAACAAGAGAACATGTTAACAGTACCGAAATATACTACTTTACTTTCATTTTACTGAGGAAACAAGAGAACATGTTAACAGTATTGAAATATATTACTTTACTTTCATTTTACTGAGGAAACAAGAGAACATGTTAACAGTATCGAAATATATTACTTTACTTTCATTTTACTGAGGAAACAAGAGAACATGTTAACAGTATCGAAATATATTACTTTACTTTCATTTTACTGAGGAAACAAGAGAACATGTTAACAGTATCGAAATATATTACTTTACTTTCATTTTACTGAGGAAACAAGAGAACATGTTAACAGTATCGAAATATATTACTTTACTTTCATTTTACTGAGGAAACAAGAGAACATGTTAACAGTATCGAAATATATTACTTTACTTTCATTTTACTGAGGAAACAAGAGAACATGTTAACAGTACCGAAATATATTACTTTACTTTCATTTTACTGAGGAAACAAGAGAACATGTTAACAGTATCGAAATATATTACTTTACTTTCATTTTACTGAGGAAACAAGAGAACATGTTAACAGTACCGAAATATATTACTTTACTTTCATTTTACTGAGGAAACAAGAGAACATGTTAACAGTATCGAAATATATTACTTTACTTTCATTTTACTGAGGAAACAAGAGAACATGTTAACAGTATCGAAATATATTACTTTACTTTCATTTTACTGAGGAAACAAGAGAACATGTTAACAGTATCGAAATATACTTACTTTACTTTCATTTTACTGAGGAAACAAGAGAACATGTTAACAGTATCGAAATATATTACTTTACTTTCATTTTACTGAGGAAACAAGAGAACATGTTAACAGTACCGAAATATATTACTTTACTTTCATTTTACTGAGGAAACAAGAGAACATGTTAACAGTATCGAAATATATTACTTTACTTTCATTTTACTGAGGAAACAAGAGAACATGTTAACAGTATCGAAATATATTACTTTACTTTCATTTTACTGAGGAAACAAGAGAACATGTTAACAGTATCGAAATATACTACTTTACTTTCATTTTACTGAGGAAACAAGAGAACATGTTAACAGTATCGAAATATATTACTTTACTTTCATTTTACTGAGGAAACAAGAGAACATGTTAACAGTATCGAAATATACTACTTTACTTTCATTTTACTGAGGAAACAAGAGAACATGTTAACAGTACCGAAATATATTACTTTACTTTCATTTTACTGAGGAAACAAGAGAACATGTTAACAGTACCGAAATATATTACTTTACTTTCATTTTACTGAGGAAACAAGAGAACATGTTAACAGTACCGAAATATATTACTTTACTTTCATTTTACTGAGGAAACAAGAGAACATGTTAACAGTATCGAAATATATTACTTTACTTTCATTTTACTGAGGAAACAAGAGAACATGTTAACAGTATCGAAATATATTACTTTACTTTCATTTTACTGAGGAAACAAGAGAACATGTTAACAGTATCGAAATATATTACTTTACTTTCATTTTACTGAGGAAACAAGAGAACATGTTAACAGTATCGAAATATATTACTTTACTTTCATTTTACTGAGGAAACAAGAGAACATGTTAACAGTACCGAAATATATTACTTTACTTTCATTTTACTGAGGAAACAAGAGAACATGTTAACAGTATCGAAATATATTACTTTACTTTCATTTTACTGAGGAAACAAGAGAACATGTTAACAGTATCGAAATATATTACTTTACTTTCATTTTACTGAGGAAACAAGAGAACATGTTAACAGTATCGAAATATATTACTTTACTTTCATTTTACTGAGGAAACAAGAGAACATGTTAACAGTATCGAAATATATTACTTTACTTTCATTTTACTGAGGAAACAAGAGAACATGTTAACAGTACCGAAATATATTACTTTACTTTCATTTTACTGAGGAAACAAGAGAACATGTTAACAGTATCGAAATATATTACTTTACTTTCATTTTACTGAGGAAACAAGAGAACATGTTAACAGTACCGAAATATATTACTTTACTTTCATTTTACTGAGGAAACAAGAGAACATGTTAACAGTATCGAAATATATTACTTTACTTTCATTTTACTGAGGAAACAAGAGAACATGTTAACAGTATCGAAATATATTACTTTACTTTCATTTTACTGAGGAAACAAGAGAACATGTTAACAGTACCGAAATATACTACTTTACTTTCATTTTACTGAGGAAACAAGAGAACATGTTAACAGTATCGAAATATATTACTTTACTTTCATTTTACTGAGGAAACAAGAGAACATGTTAACAGTACCGAAATATATTACTTTACTTTCATTTTACTGAGGAAACAAGAGAACATGTTAACAGTACCGAAATATATTACTTTACTTTCATTTTACTGAGGAAACAAGAGAACATGTTAACAGTATCGAAATATATTACTTTACTTTCATTTTACTGAGGAAACAAGAGAACATGTTAACAGTATCGAAATATATTACTTTACTTTCATTTTACTGAGGAAACAAGAGAACATGTTAACAGTATCGAAATATATTACTTTACTTTCATTTTACTGAGGAAACAAGAGAACATGTTAACAGTATCGAAATATATTACTTTACTTTCATTTTACTGAGGAAACAAGAGAACATGTTAACAGTATCGAAATATATTACTTTACTTTCATTTTACTGAGGAAACAAGAGAACATGTTAACAGTATCGAAATATATTACTTTACTTTCATTTTACTGAGGAAACAAGAGAACATGTTAACAGTATCGAAATATATTACTTTACTTTCATTTTACTGAGGAAACAAGAGAACATGTTAACAGTATCGAAATATATTACTTTACTTTCATTTTACTGAGGAAACAAGAGAACATGTTAACAGTATCGAAATATATTACTTTACTTTCATTTTACTGAGGAAACAAGAGAACATGTTAACAGTATCGAAATATATTACTTTACTTTCATTTTACTGAGGAAACAAGAGAACATGTTAACAGTACCGAAATATACTACTTTACTTTCATTTTACTGAGGAAACAAGAGAACATGTTAACAGTATCGAAATATATTACTTTACTTTCATTTTACTGAGGAAACAAGAGAACATGTTAACAGTATCGAAATATATTACTTTACTTTCATTTTACTGAGGAAACAAGAGAACATGTTAACAGTATCGAAATATATTACTTTACTTTCATTTTACTGAGGAAACAAGAGAACATGTTAACAGTATCGAAATATACTACTTTACTTTCATTTTACTGAGGAAACAAGAGAACATGTTAACAGTATCGAAATATATTACTTTACTTTCATTTTACTGAGGAAACAAGAGAACATGTTAACAGTATCGAAATATATTACTTTACTTTCATTTTACTGAGGAAACAAGAGAACATGTTAACAGTATCGAAATATATTACTTTACTTTCATTTTACTGAGGAAACAAGAGAACATGTTAACAGTATCGAAATATATTACTTTACTTTCATTTTACTGAGGAAACAAGAGAACATGTTAACAGTATCGAAATATATTACTTTACTTTCATTTTACTGAGGAAACAAGAGAACATGTTAACAGTATCGAAATATATTACTTTACTTTCATTTTACTGAGGAAACAAGAGAACATGTTAACAGTATCGAAATATATTACTTTACTTTCATTTTACTGAGGAAACAAGAGAACATGTTAACAGTATCGAAATATATTACTTTACTTTCATTTTACTGAGGAAACAAGAGAACATGTTAACAGTATCGAAATATATACTACAAGAGAACATGTTTACTTTCACTTTCATTTACTGAGGAAACAAGAGAACATGTTAACAGTATCGAAATATATTACTTTACTTTCATTTTACTGAGGAAACAAGAGAACATGTTAACAGTATCGAAATATATTACTTTACTTTCAATTTACTGAGGAAACAAGAGAACATGTTAACAGTATCGAAATATATTACTTTACTTTCATTTTACTGAGGAAACAAGAGAACATGTTAACAGTACCGAAATATATTACTTTACTTTCATTTTACTGAGGAAACAAGAGAACATGTTAACAGTACCGAAATATATTACTTTACTTTCATTTTACTGAGGAAACAAGAGAACATGTTAACAGTATCGAAATATATTACTTTACTTTCATTTTACTGAGGAAACAAGAGAACATGTTAACAGTACCGAAATATATTACTTTACTTTCATTTTACTGAGGAAACAAGAGAACATGTTAACAGTATTTTACTGAGGAAACGAAATATATATACTTTACTTTCATTTTACTGAGGAAACAAGAGAACATGTTAACAGTATCGAAATATATTACTTTACTTTCATTTTACTGAGGAAACAAGAGAACATGTTAACAGTACCGAAATATATTACTTTACTTTCATTTTACTGAGGAAACAAGAGAACATGTTAACAGTATCGAAATATATTACTTTACTTTCATTTTACTGAGGAAACAAGAGAACATGTTAACAGTATCGAAATATATTACTTTACTTTCATTTTACTGAGGAAACAAGAGAACATGTTAACAGTATCGAAATATATTACTTTACTTTCATTTTACTGAGGAAACAAGAGAACATGTTAACAGTATCGAAATATATTACTTTACTTTCATTTTACTGAGGAAACAAGAGAACATGTTAACAGTATCGAAATATATTACTTTACTTTCATTTTACTGAGGAAACAAGAGAACATGTTAACAGTATCGAAATATATTACTTTACTTTCATTTTACTGAGGAAACAAGAGAACATGTTAACAGTACCGATGTTAATATACTACTTTACTTTCATTTTACTGAGGAAACAAGAGAACATGTTAACAGTATCGAAATATATTACTTTACTTTCATTTTACTGAGGAAACAAGAGAACATGTTAACAGTATCGAAATATATGTTAACAGTACTTTACTTTCATTTTACTGAGGAAACAAGAGAACATGTTAACAGTATCGAAATATATTACTTTACTTTCATTTTACTGAGGAAACAAGAGAACATGTTAACAGTATCGAAATATATTACTTTACTTTCATTTTACTGAGGAAACAAGAGAACATGTTAACAGTATCGAAATATATTACTTTACTTTCATTTTACTGAGGAAACAAGAGAACATGTTAACAGTATCGAAATATATTACTTTACTTTCATTTTACTGAGGAAACAAGAGAACATGTTAACAGTATCGAAATATATTACTTTACTTTCATTTTACTGAGGAAACAAGAGAACATGTTAACAGTACCGAAATATACTACTTTACTTTCATTTTACTGAGGAAACAAGAGAACATGTTAACAGTATCGAAATATATTACTTTACTTTCATTTTACTGAGGAAACAAGAGAACATGTTAACAGTATCGAAATATATTACTTTACTTTCATTTTACTGAGGAAACAAGAGAACATGTTAACAGTATCGAAATATATTACTTTACTTTCATTTTACTGAGGAAACAAGAGAACATGTTAACAGTACCGAAATATATTACTTTACTTTCATTTTACTGAGGAAACAAGAGAACATGTTAACAGTATCGAAATATATTACTTTACTTTCATTTTACTGAGGAAACAAGAGAACATGTTAACAGTATCGAAATATATTACTTTACTTTCATTTTACTGAGGAAACAAGAGAACATGTTAACAGTATCGAAATATATTACTTTACTTTCATTTTACTGAGGAAACAAGAGAACATGTTAACAGTATCGAAATATATTACTTTACTTTCATTTTACTGAGGAAACAAGAGAACATGTTAACAGTATCGAAATATATTACTTTACTTTCATTTTACTGAGGAAACAAGAGAACATGTTAACAGTATCGAAATATATTACTTTACTTTCATTTTACTGAGGAAACAAGAGAACATGTTAACAGTATCGAAATATATTACTTTACTTTCATTTACTTTCATTTTACTGAGGAAACAAGAGAACATGTTAACAGTATCGAAATATATTACTTTACTTTCATTTTACTGAGGAAACAAGAGAACATGTTAACAGTATCGAAATATATTACTTTACTTTCATTTTACTGAGGAAACAAGAGAACATGTTAACAGTATCGAAATATATTACTTTACTTTCATTTTACTGAGGAAACAAGAGAACATGTTAACAGTATCGAAATATATATATTACTTTACTTTCACTTTTTTCACTGAGGAAACAAGAGAACATGTTAACAGTATCGAAATATATTACTTTACTTTCATTTTACTGAGGAAACAAGAGAACATGTTAACAGTATCGAAATATATTACTTTACTTTCATTTTACTGAGGAAACAAGAGAACATGTTAACAGTATCGAAATATATTACTTTACTTTCATTTTACTGAGGAAACAAGAGAACATGTTAACAGTATCGAAATATATTACTTTACTTTCATTTTACTGAGGAAACAAGAGAACATGTTAACAGTATCGAAATATACTACTTTACTTTCATTTTACTGAGGAAACAAGAGAACATGTTAACAGTACCGAAATATATTACTTTACTTTCATTTTACTGAGGAAACAAGAGAACATGTTAACAGTATCGAAATATATTACTTTAATATATTACTTTACTTTCATTTTACTGAGGAAACAAGAGAACATGTTAACAGTATCGAAATATATTACTTTACTTTCATTTTACTGAGGAAACAAGAGAACATGTTAACAGTATCGAAATATATTACTTTACTTTCATTTTACTGAGGAAACAAGAGAACATGTTAACAGTATCGAAATATATTACTTTACTTTCATTTTACTGAGGAAACAAGAGAACATGTTAACAGTATCGAAATATATTACTTTACTTTCATTTTACTGAGGAAACAAGAGAACATGTTAACAGTATCGAAATATATTACTTTACTTTCATTTTACTGAGGAAACAAGAGAACATGTTAACAGTATCGAAATATATTACTTTACTTTCATTTTACTGAGGAAACAAGAGAACATGTTAACAGTACCGAAATATATTACTTTACTTTCATTTTACTGAGGAAACAAGAGAACATGTTAACAGTATCGAAATATATTACTTTACTTTCATTTTACTGAGGAAACAAGAGAACATGTTAACAGTATCGAAATATATTACTTTACTTTCATTTTACTGAGGAAACAAGAGAACATGTTAACAGTATCGAAATATATACTGAGGAAACAAGAGAACATGTTAACAGTACTTTACTTTCATTTTACTGAGGAAACAAGAGAACATGTTAACAGTATCGAAATATATTACTTTACTTTCATTTTACTGAGGAAACAAGAGAACATGTTAACAGTATCGAAATATACTACTTTACTTTCATTTTACTGAGGAAACAAGAGAACATGTTAACAGTATCGAAATATATTACTTTACTTTCATTTTACTGAGGAAACAAGAGAACATGTTAACAGTATCGAAATATATTACTTTACTTTCATTTTACTGAGGAAACAAGAGAACATGTTAACAGTATCGAAATATATTACTTTACTTTCATTTTACTGAGGAAACAAGAGAACATGTTAACAGTATCGAAATATATTACTTTACTTTCATTTTACTGAGGAAACAAGAGAACATGTTAACAGTATCGAAATATATTACTTTACTTTCATTTTACTGAGGAAACAAGAGAACATGTTAACAGTATCGAAATATATTACTTTACTTTCATTTTACTGAGGAAACAAGAGAACATGTTAACAGTATCGAAATATATTACTTTACTTTCATTTTACTGAGGAAACAAGAGAACATGTTAACAGTACCGAAATATATTACTTTACTTTCATTTTACTGAGGAAACAAGAGAACATGTTAACAGTATCGAAATATATTACTTTACTTTCATTTTACTGAGGAAACAAGAGAACATGTTAACAGTATCGAAATATAAATATACTACTTTACTTTCATTTTACTGAGGAAACAAGAGAACATGTTAACAGTATCGAAATATATTACTTTACTTTCATTTTACTGAGGAAACAAGAGAACATGTTAACAGTATCGAAATATATTACTTTACTTTCATTTTACTGAGGAAACAAGAGAACATGTTAACAGTATCGAAATATATTACTTTACTTTCATTTTACTGAGGAAACAAGAGAACATGTTAACAGTATCGAAATATATTACTTTACTTTCATTTTACTGAGGAAACAAGAGAACATGTTAACAGTATCGAAATATATTACTTACTGAGGAAACAAGAGAACATGTTTTCATTTTACTGAGGAAACAAGAGAACATGTTAACAGTATCGAAATATATTACTTTACTTTCATTTTACTGAGGAAACAAGAGAACATGTTAACAGTATCGAAATATATTACTTTACTTTCATTTTACTGAGGAAACAAGAGAACATGTTAACAGTATCGAAATATATTACTTTACTTTCATTTTACTGAGGAAACAAGAGAACATGTTAACAGTATCGAAATATATTACTTTACTTTCATTTTACTGAGGAAACAAGAGAACATGTTAACAGTATCGAAATATATTACTTTACTTTCATTTTACTGAGGAAACAAGAGAACATGTTAACAGTATCGAAATATAAATACTTTATTTACTGAGGAAACAAGAGAACATGTTAACAGTATCTTTACATTTTACTGAGGAAACAAGAGAACATGTTAACAGTATATATTACTTTACTTTCAATTTACTATGTTAACAGTACGAAATATTTACTTTACTTTCATTTTACTGAGGAAACAAGAGAACATGTTAACAGTATCGAAATATATTACTTTACTTTCATTTTACTGAGGAAACAAGAGAACATGTTAACAGTACCGAAATATATTACTTTACTTTCATTTTACTGAGGAAACAAGAGAACATGTTAACAGTATCGAAATATATTACTTTACTTTCATTTTACTGAGGAAACAAGAGAACATGTTAACAGTACCGAAATATATGTTAACAGTATGCGAAATTTACTTTCATTTTACTGAGGAAACAAGAGAACATGTTAACAGTATCGAAATATATTACTTTACTTTCATTTTACTGAGGAAACAAGAGAACATGTTAACAGTATCGAAATATACTACTTTACTTTCATTTTACTGAGGAAACAAGAGAACATGTTAACAGTATCGAAATATATTACTTTACTTTCATTTTACTGAGGAAACAAGAGAACATGTTAACAGTATCGAAATATATTACTTTACTTTCATTTTACTGAGGAAACAAGAGAACATGTTAACAGTATCGAAATATATTACTTTACTTTCATTTTACTGAGGAAACAAGAGAACATGTTAACAGTATCGAAATATATTACTTTACTTTCATTTTACTGAGGAAACAAGAGAACATGTTAACAGTATCGAAATATATTACTTTACTTTCATTTTACTGAGGAAACAAGAGAACATGTTAACAGTATCGAAATATACTTTTACATTTTTACTTTCATTTTACTGAGGAAACAAGAGAACATGTTAACAGTATCGAAATATATTACTTTCATTTTTACTTTCATTTTACTGAGGAAACAAGAGAACATGTTAACAGTATCGAAATATACTACTTTACTTTCATTTTACTGAGGAAACAAAGAGAACATGTTAACAGTATCGAAATATATTACTTTACTTTCATTTTACTGAGGAAACAAGAGAACATGTTAACAGTATCGAAATATATTACTTTACTTTCATTTTACTGAGGAAACAAGAGAACATGTTAACAGTATCGAAATATATTACTTTACTTTCATTTTACTGAGGAAACAAGAGAACATGTTAACAGTATCGAAATATATTACTTTACTTTCATTTTACTGAGGAAACAAGAGAACATGTTAACAGTATCGAAATATATTACTTTACTTTCATTTTACTGAGGAAACAAGAGAACATGTTAACAGTACCGAAATATATTACTTTACTTTCATTTTACTGAGGAAACAAGAGAACATGTTAACAGTACCGAAATATACTACTTTACTTTCATTTTACTGAGGAAACAAGAGAACATGTTAACAGTATCGAAATATATTACTTTACTTTCATTTTACTGAGGAAACAAGAGAACATGTTAACAGTATCGAAATATATTACTTTACTTTCATTTTACTGAGGAAACAAGAGAACATGTTAACAGTACCGAAATATATTACTTTACTTTCATTTTACTGAGGAAACAAGAGAACATGTTAACAGTATCGAAATATATTACTTTACTTTCATTTTACTGAGGAAACAAGAGAACATGTTAACAGTATCGAAATATATTACTTTACTTTCATTTTACTGAGGAAACAAGAGAACATGTTAACAGTATCGAAATATATTACTTTACTTTCATTTTACTGAGGAAACAAGAGAACATGTTAACAGTATCGAAATATATTACTTTACTTTCATTTTACTGAGGAAACAAGAGAACATGTTAACAGTACCGAAATATATTACTTTACTTTCATTTTACTGAGGAAACAAGAGAACATGTTAACAGTATCGAAATATATTACTTTACTTTCATTTTACTGAGGAAACAAGAGAACATGTTAACAGTATCGAAATATACTACTTTACTTTCATTTTACTGAGGAAACAAGAGAACATGTTAACAGTACCGAAATATATTACTTTACTTTCATTTTACTGAGGAAACAAGAGAACTAACAGTATCGAAATATACTTTTACTTTCATTTCACTGAGGAAACAAGAGAACATGTTAACAGTATCGAAATATATTACTTTACTTTCATTTTACTGAGGAAACAAGAGAACATGTTAACAGTATCGAAATATATTACTTTACTTTCATTTTACTGAGGAAACAAGAGAACATGTTAACAGTATCGAAATATA